>NC_044905.1:17757228-17825803 GCF_001633185.2 Quercus lobata
TCTTCTTAGGGAAATCAATTGCTGCTTCATGGTAGGATCGCCTTCTGCTGATCTGCATCTGCCCGCAAACAGCGTTGATTGTAGAAGCTTTCCCTATACTTTTTCCACTCCTCCCTAGACACCAAATACTTCCTCTATTCATTTGTCCGTGGCTTCTTATTCACATAGACCTCAATAATCTTATCAATGAATTGATTTATAGTGTAACCCTCTTCAACCTCAACCTCTACTTGCTCTTCCACTTGAGCTGTGGCTATGTTACTTGCTTGAATGCATGAACATCATTTTTTTTTTCCTTTTTGCTTTTTCTTAGAGACCCACAAAAATGAACTACAAATAGCAATTAAGAACCACCCATAAAACCCAATATACCAAAAACACTAACAAACTCTTAACCTTTCTTCAGTTGTCCTTAAAACCTTGGAAAGCAATATGTAGCAGTAGTAGTCAATTATTGATTTTTATGCATTATTAAGTTCGGTCAGTAACTTAGACACAAATGTTTATCACAAACGTATACATCTAGCGAAAATTGTAAATGCATTGACAAAGAAAATTTTAAGATATAAACATTAGAACTCCAAAGGGAAAGGGTAATTTTCCTGCTAAACATAGGAACATTGCATGCACTAAAAGGACAAACCAGACATGCACACAAACAGTGTAAGTTCAACATAACAAATTTCCAGTTTAATATATTACCCTGATTTCCACATAATTTTCAAAAATGTACAGTTTCCAACACTATCAGGGTTTGTTTGGTATAGCTTATTTTTCAGCTTTTTGAAAATGGAGTTGTTTGAAATAGTTGTACTTCAAAAAATAATTTACTACACTGATAAAACTGTGAAGCGGCCAAAATGTCCATGCTCATTTTGTAATATTTCCTTTGGTTTGGCCTGTTACAGTTTAGTCTCCGAAGTTTCAATTATCATGTTTATACCCTGAACATTTAAATTTTTGATCAATTTGGTTACTAAATTGATATAACACTCTTAACTCCATGGCTTAAAGCACTACTTCAGACAAGCATGCCAAATGGCCACTAAATCTAACAATGTAGCATGCAGATTAGGAGATACAAAAAGATTCTAGTAACCTTCACTAATAACATTATCGCCAAAACATAATTGTTGCAACCAAACCAATGCATTAGACCTAATGAAACATTCTGTCAACAATATAAGAAGCAGGGTCCAGCAACAAAGTAACAGCAGATCCCAAGCCAAATTTAGGCGCTATAGTATAAGATCTTCTGAACCTATGTTACCATTAGTCCAGTTTCGCCAAGATAGCATGAGTACTTTCTATTGTATTTGTGAAAATAATAGCAGAAGCCACTTCAAGATGCAGCAAAAATGAATTCAAAATTGATTCTAATGGATTCAATTTTAATGCGGGGCCAATTTAAGATTGCATTCACAAATGACAATCTTCTCAATAAATTCTCATGTAAAGTCCACCCTAAATTAACTACAGAACCACTGAAAAAGGATTTTGGAAACTCATGAAAAAAATAATTGTATTATCTTATATCATGTGATCGGATTTAAGAACTTCTATTTATTGACCTCTTCATATTCTTCTTCTGGGGGCTGCTCATCACCCTGATATCCTCCCGAGGACGATCTTCCTGAGCCTTTAGACATGTGCGCTCCAATCTTTGTAACAGCTTTATTTGCAGCATCAACCTTTACCTTGATCTCGTCGATATTTTCATTGGACATTGCTTTCCTCAGATCCACAACGGCAGCCTCTATTTCTGATGCAACCTCAGTAGGAATCTTGTCCCTGTACTCACCCAAGCTTTTTTCGATGCTGTATATGGTTGTGTCAGCACTATTTTTAATATCAATCAAAGTTTTTCTATCCTGATCTCTTTGAGCATGCATCTCAGCCTCCCTGACCATCTTTTCAATCTCAACCTCAGAGAGCCCTCCAGAGGATCGGATTGTAATCTGCTGTTCTTTACCTATTGACTTATCCTTAGCAGAAACCGTAACAATTCCATTTGCATCAATATCAAACATCACCTCAATTTGTGGCATGCCTCTAGGCGCAGGAGGAAGACCAACTAGCTCAAACTCACCCAAAAGCTTGTTGTCAGCTGCCATTTCACGCTCACCTTGGAGAACTTTGATTCCTACCTGAGTTTGATTGTCTGCAGCGGTAGAGAAGACCTGAGACACAAATGCATGAAAATCAAAATTTAAACCTTATCTTCATACAGCTAGGCACAACACAGTGTTCAAGTACACTAGCAAAAACAAAAACTTAAAGAAAATAAGAATTAAAAGCAAAACGTTGATAAGATAACCTCCTTTTCTTAGAATCCAGTCTCCTAAAAATGGCATTGGCATGCCCTGCCAAAGGTTGGGTTAGTCTATGCATTCTAAATACAACTGTCTATCTACTGATTTTACAACATATATGAGTATATATAGTATTCTCATCAAGCAGACAGGTCAAATAATTATGTTACAGTATTAACTTTTTAATTTAAGTCTACTACTTCTCAGTTCTCACCCTGATCCTAGTTTTCTGGAATTTGCATTTTAGTAGATAAACTGACCTGTGACTTCTTGGTAGGGATGGTTGTGTTCCTGTTGATCAACCTCGTAAAGATACCTCCAAGAGTTTCAATGCCAAGTGATAAAGGAGTCACATCCAACAGAAGCAACTCCTTAACATCTCCACGAAGAATACCACCTTGAATTGCAGCTCCCATAGCAACTGCCTCATCAGGATTTACTCCTTTGCTTGGGGGCTTCCCAAAGATTTGTGTAACTATCTCTTGTACCTTGGGAACACGGGTCATCCCTCCCACAAGAAGAACTTCATTCACATCCTTGACTGATATCCCAGCATCCTTTACACAGTTGTTGCATGGATTTTTGGTCCTCTCAATCAAGTGATCCACCAAAGTCTCAAACTTTGATCTGGTCAGTGTGATATTGAAATGTTTAGCACCAGAAGCATCGGCAGTTATAAATGGAAGGTTGATATCAGTCTGACTTGTAGATGAGAGTTCTATCTTAGCCTTTTCAGCTGCTTCCCGAAGCCTCTGCAGTGCCATCTTGTCCTTTGAAAGATCAATCTCGTCAGTTCTCTTAAACTCATTCACCAAGAATTCTAGAAGTGCATTGTCAAAGTCCTCCCCTCCCAAAAAAGTATCTCCATTTGTAGCTTTGACCTGTTAAAAAGACCATTAGCTGACTCATTTACGATGAAGAAACAACAAAGCAAAAATTGAGTGATGCATACCTCAAAGACACCATTTGATATTTCCAGGATTGAAACATCAAAAGTTCCACCTCCAAGATCAAAAACAGCTACAAGGCCTTCTTTGTTGTTTAGCCCATAAGACAGTGCAGCAGCAGTTGGTTCATTAATGATTCTTTGAACGTCTAGACCAGCAATTCGTCCAGCATCCTTTGTTGCTTGCCTCTGTGCATCATTAAAATAAGCTGGAACAGTGATCACAGCTTTAGAAACTGTTTTACCAAGGTATGCCTCAGCAGTTTCTTTCATCTTGGTAAGAACAAATGCCCCTATCTGTTCTGGTGAGTACTGCTTTCCATTGGCTTCAAGCCAAGCATCTCCAGCAGGACCTCTAACAATCTTATAAGGCACCATCTTCATTTCCTTTTGTATTTGAGGGTCATCAAATCGTCTCCCTATGAGACGTTTGGTACCAGAAAATGTGTTGGACGGGTTGGTCACACCCTGACGTTTGGCTGGGGTTCCCACAATCAGCTCCCCTTTCTTGTCAAAGGCAACCACTGATGGTGTGGTTCGAGCACCTTCAGCATTCTCAATAACTTTGGGATTCTTCAGAAAATTTCAGTGAAATAGCCAAAGAAAATTATCATGGAAAATTAACAAAATATTAACAATAAGGAAGGAAATTAATTTTTTTAAATAACCAAAAAAGTTAAAATGAAGATGAACAAACCTTCCCCTCCATAACTGAAACACATGAATTGGTGGTACCCAAGTCAATACCAACAACATCGCTGCCAATGGGCCGAGAGCTGTGTATGGTTTAAAATAAAATCATCAAAGAAGCTTGCATTGGAAACATACAATAAACTGCAGAAAGAAGAGATATACCTAAAGGGTCTTGCCAAGGATGCCCATTTGTTAACAAAAGGAGAGGTAGCAAATGATGTCTTCGCACTGCCACCTATGAACTGTGGGAGTAACAGGGCGCAAAAATATTTTTATGATCAAAATAGTCACATGCATGAGACTAAAGCAAAAGATGGATTAATAAAAATAACATTAGGATATGTAAAACCTTCCACATATTTGAGAAAAAATATAACTCAATTGAATAATGAAACTATGAAGAATGCATTTGCTAACTAAAAAAGAAAATAAATAACAGATTCCAAAATTAAAACATCATCAATAACAAGAAAAAATAACAAGAAATCAACTACAATGACTAATCCGATTACAGTCTATCATCGAATAGATTTCAAGATAGCAACTTTTTAGTTTTCTTCGTTTTCCCAGCAAAAAAAAAAAAAAAACAGAGGATCTCCATTCTGTAACAACGACAAAAGGGGGAAAAAAAGAATAAAGGAAGAGAACTTACGGATCTGCAAGCTGCTAAAGAAGAAGTTCGAAGCTTCTGATGCTTTAGAGACCGAAGAAGCACAGAAGTGGCCATAACTGAACAAATGGTTGACTAGAATGTGGGGTTTAAGAATCAGGTTTTAGAGCATGAGAAAGAGAGAGAATCGTATGGTGCTTTTGCAAAGGGTTTTAAAGACAAGGCATAAAAGTTTTCTTGGGCAACACGAATAACGGAAGTACACAGGAGTGAGGCAAAAGTTATTACCATATAAAAATGATGAGGATATTTATTGACCACAAATATTTTTTTTAACCTTAATTGGGGCTATTGAATTTATGGGTGTAATTTCAGCACAATAATCACTTAAAAATTATTTTATGCAAAAAACTAGCTGTCAAATTGTGAATCATATTATATATCGTATATTATTTTATATTGTAAGGTACACAAATATTTAATAAAATTTATATAATATTTTATATATATATATATAAACACATGTATAAAGGGTATATTCATTAGAAATTTTGAACATATTCAACTAATGACTAATTTATTAATCACTTATGTAATAATATTTAACAAGCTAACTAAATAAATCAAACTAGCATGTGTTTATAACATACACATTCAAATTAATTAAACTTAAAAGTAATGTGTCTTTGTATTAAAACCCCTTTCCCATTTTCTCTCTCCCTTGTGTGTGTATGTTTGTTTCTAAAAAAAAAAAGTGATAATACATTACAAATCACCCACAATAATAATTTCTTTTCATCATCTTCTCTAATCAACTCCATCTCAAGTCGATGTTATCATCATGTTTATCATTTTGCAAGCTTATCTATTCATTGAAATTTTCTTCTTCATCATCAATATTTAATATCGCTTCTTGTTCTTTTATTTTAATAATTAAAAAAAAAAATTCTTCTTGGCATTCTAATTTCTTAGACTTATAAGAATAATGACAAAAATAAAAAATAATTATATTCTCAATTAATAATTTATTCATAGTATAGAAAATAAATTTGTAAATATGAAAGTGAAGTATAAATGTGTATCCCAAATTTTGTAGGAGAAAAAGGGGAAAAAAATTATGGACATGTTATTTTATTAGGCTAAATTAAGTAATCTAATAATTCTGTGTTAAAAACAAGTCTAATAACTTGTTAGATTCAAATAAAAGTACAAATTTTTTTATTAAAAAAAAAATATTCATTTTAAGCATATGTCTATGTATCGTACGATGCATACGATTTTACACGATACGCACACTATATCGTACAAATCATGAGCATTTCTGATACACCCTTATGATATGTAACTTTTTACACACGATACGATACGTATCGTGTATCATATGATACTGATAACTATTTAGGTATCAATTGGAATTTGAACCGATAATTGGCTCAATGAACCAAACACCTTTAAAGTCTTATCTCAACCAAATACACTGCCAACACAAGCAAATGTTTGTGCTCTCATTGATCCTCTAACATGTGAATGGCAGGCTAAGCTAGTGAAGCAAATTTTTATTCCAATCGATGCTTAAGCTATTCTTAAATTACCCTTCAGTGCTCACTTGCTAGTAGATATATTATCATATTGAGCTACAAGGTGAATGTGGATGGGACGGTTTTTGCTTAGTCTCGACAGGTGAGTGTAGGTGTGGAAATTTGAGATCATGAGGGCAGAGTTACGGCTACTTTAAATAGAAGATTTCATCAACCGTTGGGGCCACTGGAGATTGAAGTGAAAGCCATGGAGGTATGAGTGTCTTTTGCTTGGGATGTTGGTCTAAAAGATGTGGTCTTTGAATGTGATTCTAAGATAGTAGCTAATACTCTTTTGGGATAATACACACCAACTGTGATTGTCTTAAACATTCTAGCCAGGGTAGCTCTGAAGCTCCTAGATTTCCTATTAATAAAAGTCTCCCATGTAAAGCGTCAAGGCAACATACCAGCTTATATTTTGGCAAAATATGTGAATGATATAAATAATAGTGATAATTATGTAATGTGAATAGAGGAAAATCTGTTACTAATTGAGTCAACTATTACTCATGATGTGCTGAATTTATTTTCATCTTAATAAAGTTACAAGATGAATGTGGATGGGACGGTTTTTGCTTAGTCTCGACAGGCAAGTGTAGGTATGGTTATTTGAGATCATGAGGGTAGAGTTACGGCTACTTTAAGTAGAAGATTTCATTAACCGTTGGGGCTGCTAGAGATTGAAGCAAAAGCCATAGAGATATGAGTGTCTTTTGCTTGGGATATTGGTCTAAAAGATGTGGTCTTTGAATGTGATTCTAAGATAGTAGCTGGTACTCTTTTGGGATAATACACACCACCTGTGATTGTCTCATACATTCTAGCTAGGGTAGCTCTGAAGTTCCTCGATTTCCAATCAATAAAAGTCTCACATGTAAAGCGTCAAGGCAACATACCAGCTCAAATTTTGGCGAAATATGTGAATGATATAGATAATAGTGATAATTATGTAATGTGAATAGAGGAAAATCCACCACTGATTAAGTCAGCTATTACTCATGATGTACTAAATTTATCTTCGTCTTAATAAAGTTACAAGTTTTTCATATAAAAAAAAAAACTAAAAAGTATTAGGTATCATGGACATTTATGAATATTAAATATAAATGTACTTTGAAGGGTTATTGGAGGTGTAATAGAATACGAAATCACAGTATCTTTTTTTAGTGGTTGTTGAGAACTTCGAGGTAAAGAATTTTTATTTTTAGACTTCGAAATTTGTGTATTGTTATTTGTACAAAAAGAAAAATATGCCCTCTGCAGGCTTATGATTGTGTTAAAAATTGTTTTTTTTTTTTTGGTTTTTTTTTTATAAAAAAAAATCCAACTTAAAATACTAACAATCAATTAAAATTATTCTGGTTATGTAATGTATTATAAACCTAATTTAAAACACTAATATTATTATTTTCATGTGTGTTTTAATAAGTATTACTGTTTACTCAAAAAAAAAAACTCAAAACATCCACACACATATATATAATTAATAACCTAAAACAAAAGTTTAAAGAAATGTGAAATTATTGTGTATTCTCAGAGTATCATAAATGCGTACTCCTTCCTCTCACATGAATGGTGGGTCTCACTAATTAAATTCATGGTGAGACTCACTATTCATGTGAGATGGGGAAATACTCATTTATAATACTTTGAGAGTACCTAATAATTTTTCTAGAGAAATTATGTCATGTCTATTACTTCCTAACTTACAACACAATTTCTATCATGTATGATGGCAAACACGACTTGCTTGTAGAATTTATTGGAGCACGTGTACGATATAATTTTGTATTTATCAATACTCATGCAAGGTTTTGAAATTCGGACCGTTCATTGAACCGTAAAAGGGAGAGGTTCAAGGTTTTTGAGGTCGAACCGAGGTTAAACCAGGATCGAACCGTGATGACGTCATAATTAATTTAATAATTATTTAAAATATAAATAATTATATTAAATTAGTAAAAATATTTAAAAATTAACTAAAATAGTGCAATTAAATATAGAGATCTATTCCTATCAAATATATATATATATAGAGAGAGAGAGAGAGAGAGAGATCTATTATTCCTTTATAGAAACAAAGAAATTTATCTTTCAAATGTATTTTCTATATCATAATTCATAACTTTAAGAAATATTAAATCCTAGTATTTTTTACGTTTGACTAGTAACTCATGGATTGTTGATTTAGCTTAAACGAATTACAATTTGCATTTAACATATGCTTGAATTTTCCAAGATTAGTTATTATTTGTAATATTTCTTTCACTATAAAATTAAATCCCGCACAAGGCAGGTTTAACACTAGTCAAACTCCCTCAAGTCAGACGTTAGTCTTCTTCTTCTCACATAAACCAGTCTTTAGGATGGAGAGAGAAAGACTGAAGCGCTCGGAAGAAGAAGAAGATGCCTTAGCTCGCAGCACAAAAAAGTTCAAGGAAAGCCATAGTTTTCAAGAGACGAATGAGAAAGGAAAGGGGATTAAAATAGGGAGTTACAAGGATAAGCTGGTGGGTGCAATGCCTGGTGCATTTGCACAAGCGTTTGGTCTTAAAAGCGCAATGCAAGAGGATTTGGAGTCTAACATTGAAGAGGAAAGTGACCAAGACGGTAGCCTTAGAATTGGATTTTCCAGAGAAGAGAAGGTTCAAATGAGAACACCTTGGCAAAAAGCTCTCATCATCAAAACCTTTGGGAGGAGAATGGCGTTTTCATTCCTCGTTGAGAGAGTGAGAAAGATGTGGAATCCGTGTGGAGGTATGGACTGCATAGACTTGGGGTATGATTATTTCCTAGTGAAATTCGAGTTAGATGAAGATGTAGATACTATCCTCATGGGGGGTCCTTGGTTCATTGGTCAGCAGTTTATTGCTATTAGACAATGGGAACCGGAGTTTAAGGCTTCCACAGCAACTCTTTCTTCAGTAGCAGTTTGGATTAGGCTACCAGAGTTGCCCATTGAATATTATGAGCCTAATGCACTCCTTAAGATCGGGAAAGCTATTGGACCGATCCTGAGGATTGACTCTCATACAGCTAATGGGGAAAAGGGCAGATTTGCTAGATTGTGTATCCAAGTTAACTTGGATAAACCGTTGGTTAGGAAACTTTACCTCGGCAAGCTAGAGCAATGAGTGCTCTATGAAGGGATAAACACCCTCTGTTTCTCGTGTGGAAGGATTGGCCACAAGGTTGAATCATGTCCGTACATAAGAGAGTAGCCCAAGGAGAAGAGTATGGGTAGAAGTGGTGAAGAAACAGGGGAGCAAAAGGATGACCAAGCGGGCATGCAAAGTGCTCAAGAAGCAGAAGGGTTGAAGAAAAAGGAAGATGTGCAGCAGGAATATAGAGAATGGATGGTTGTTAACAGAAGGAAAGGGAATAATAGAGCTAGATCAGTGCAACGGGTCCAGACGGTAAGTCATACGGCGGATGTGCAGATGACGCAATCTTCCATAGCCATCACTGCCGAGCCTAGCGTAGCAAGCATGAGTAGAAGAGATGGGAAAAGGAAATCCCTGCACACGCAACCTGTCGTGTCACAGAGAGAGATGGCTACGTCCAATCATAGTCAGCTAAAAAGTGGCAAGGGAGCAAAAAATAAGGGAATAAGTTCCAGAACTAACCAGAAGGCAACGAAATCAATTGGTTTACAACCAAAAGAAGTGGGCCAGAGCAGCAAGAGTGGGCTTTTTGTTTTTGGGTCTAATTTAGAGCAAGGCCTGTTTTGTTTTTCTGGCTCTTTGAACCCAAAAGTGACCCATTTAGAGAGTAGCAGTCCAACGGGAAAGGAGAATACAGCAACTAAACAATACAGCAGCGGTGATGGAAGGCAAGGAGAAGTGGGGGATTCTCTACAAAGGAAAGATCATACCGGTGAGCGACTCAACCATTCGGTAGACCCAACAGAGGTGTGGGGCTGGTTCGAAACAGAGTTGATGGTGGCATGGAAGAACATTTTTCCTCTAACGGAGAGGAGCAAGCAGCTGGGTTACTTGCCTTTGAAAGACGAGGCGTGGATCACAACGCCGAACCCATGGTGGAGGTTTTTGACGGATCGGCCTCCAGTACCAAGCATTCCGATGACAAACTCAGGGCCATCAGCAACAAGATCCGAAATGCAGAACTCGGAAAAATATCTATCGGAAGCAGAAGCGATGTTGACGGAGACAGTGATTTCAGAAATGAAGAAATTGATCAACTTCCCGGTAGAATGCTCGTTGATGGGCAGCCTTCACAGGGTGAAAATGATCCAGTTTGCCGAGCCCAGATTAAGCGGAACGATTGTAGTCAAGGTAACACAAGGGGACTTGGGAATAATCATGCACTCAGTGACTCTAATCAAGGGGATTTGGGAGTCGAGGAAAGAGATGTTGGAGGTATGGAGATTGAGAAACACTGATGTTTCTCCTTCTCTAGCTCACGAGGATGTTGTCTCTACTCATTATAAAATGATGAACATTCTGATTTGGAACTGTAAGGGTGCTATGAAACCTCAATTCAGGAAGACGGTCATGGATTTGGTGGAATGGCATGCTCCAATCCTTATGGTGATCACTGAAACCAGGATGAGTGGTGCTAGAGCAGATGAGATCATTGAATCCCTTCCTTTTGATGGACATGCAATGGCTGACACCATTAGATTTGCTGGAGGAATATGGTTGCTGTGGCGCTCAGACTTGGTGAATGTGGATGTCCTGGCAGCAACAGAGCAAGAGATCCATGCTTTGATACGGGTAAGGTCTCAAACTCTATGCTGGTTAATTAGTGCAATTTATGCCAGTCCTCGTTTTGAAGAAAGATGCATTGTTTGAAATAATCTTAGGATGTTAGCTAACATGCATGATTTACCTTGGGCCCTTATGGGGGACTTTAATGAAGTTTTGTCTGAGGATGAGAAATATGGGGGGAATCCAATCTGCCAGAGAAGAGTTAGGGCCATTAAGGAATGTATGGATGATTGTAGGATGATGGACCTGGGGTTTTCAGGCCCAAAATATACTTGGACTAATAAGAGGGAATTGGGTAATTTGATACAGTGTAGACTTGATAGATGTTGGGTTAATCCGGGTTGCAAGGAATTATATCCGGAAGCTAACGTCACCCACTTAGCCAGGATAAATTCAGATCACTGTCCTCTTCTGCTTAGTTTGAATCCTTTTTTAGGGTCCACTGCTAACAGACCTTTTAGATTTCAGTCAATTTGGCTAAGCCACAGTGACTTCCCGACTGTTGTGAGGGATGCTTGGGCTGGTAGGGAAGAGAATTTAGCTGAGGCAATCTCTAGCTTCTCGACCAAAGCTCAAAGATGGAACAGAGAAGTGTTTGGGAATGTTTTTGCTAGAAAAAGGAAAATTTTGGCCAGGTTATTAGGTACCCAAAAAGCCTTAGCTACCTGTCCAAATGGTTTTTTGATTAATTTACAAGATCATTTGACTGAAGAATATAACTCTATCAGCCAGCTAGAAGAGGAGCTGTGGGCTTTGAAATCCAGAATTAATTGGATTATTTTGGGGGAGAGGAATACTTCGTATTTTCATATTTCCACGCTTTGCAGAAGAAGCAAGAATACAATTACCAGTATACAAAATAATGAGGGTGAATGGTGTCACAATATTTAGGAAGTGAAGGAAATTTTTAATACTAGTTTTAAGAAGCTGTATACATCCGAACAAGTGTTTTGTCCTATTGCCCCCCAATGGAGATCGGATTGGTGTGCCAAGCTTAGCCATGAAGATGCTGTTAGTATGGAGAATATTCCCTCGGATGGGGAAATTTGGAATGCTCTCAAAACAATGAAGCCCTACAAAGCTCCTGGTGTTGACGGGCTTCATGTGGGTTTTTTCCAGAGGTTCTGGTTAGTAGTGGGGGAATCAGTTAAAAAGGAAATCAAAGAAGTGTTTAGGAAGCAAAAAGTTCCGGAGTATCTTAACCAGACCTTAATTGTTTTGATTCCTAAACAATCTGGTCCAGAAACTGTTAATCAATATAGGCCCATAAGCCTTTGCAACACAATATACAAGGTTATTGCAAAAATTATTGTTTTGAGGATTTGTCACTTGCTACCATCCTTGATCTCTCCAATGCAGGCAGCTTTTATTGAAGGCAAAAGGGGTTCAGATAACGTCATAATTGCCCAAGAATTAATTTACTCTCTTAGGAAGAGGAAGGGGAGGACAGGGTTCATGGTTGTGAAGATTGATCTTGAAAAGGCCTATAATCACCTAGAATGGTCGTTCATTAAAATGGTGCTTGAACATTTTGGTTTTCCAGAGAATATGATAAGGCTGATATTGAGTTGTGTCTCCTCCACTACCACAGCGCTATTGTTCAATGGTAGCAAACTTCAGTCTTTCCAACCTTCAAGAGGAATAAGAGAGGGAGATCCCATCTCTCCTTATCTTTTTCTGTTGTGTATGGAGTTTCTTGGAGCCCAAATCACTGGTATGTGCGAGGATAGAAGGTGGGATAAAGTAAGGGCTTCTAGAAGTGGTCCGAGCTTTTCTCACGTTTTCTTCGCTGATGACTTGTTGCTGTTTGCCAAAGCAGACTACAAAAACTGCGAAGCTATCATTGAAGTCCTTGACAATTTCTGCAATCTGGCTGGACAGAAAGTTAACTATACCAAATCTAAGGTTCTTTTTTCTCCTAATGTGACTAGAGGAAGGGTGAGAGGCATTTGTAGGAGATTGGGTATTGCCGCAACCACCAACCTAGGTAAATACCTTGGTTTTCCCATTATTAACCAAGGAAGAGTGGGGAACGCCTTTAATTTTGTGGTTAACAAGATCCAAAGTAAGCTGGATGGTTGGAGGTCTAAACTATTATCAAGGGCTGGTAAGCTGGTTCTTATTAAATCCTCCGCGGCTCCTGTGGCAGAATATTTTATGCAATGCCATATGCTGCCTGTTAAAGTTTGCAACCAAATTGATAAGCTTCAAAGAGACTTTATTTGGGGTTCAACTGAGGAAAAAAGGAGGCTGCATCTGGTTAGGTGGGAGACTGTGACACTTCCCAAAGAACTTGGAGGGCTGGGGCTGCATAATATGAGGGATAGGAACTGTGCTTTGTTAGCAAAGCTTTGCTGGAGATTAGCTTGTGAGCAGGAAGCTCCTTGGGCGAAGATGCTGGTGGCAAAATACCTCTCGCCCAGCAGATTATGTGATGAAGGCAATAAGCTTCCTTGCTCCTCTATTTGGGTAGCTTGCAAGAAGGGTGGACCAGTCTACGTCAAGGGGCTAAAATGGTCAGTGGGGAATGGGGAGAAAGTAAAGGTGTGGGATGATTTTTGGCTTCCTATTGGTCCTTTGAAAAACATAATAGAAGGGCCTTTAAATCGGCATGATAATCTCATTACGGTGAGGCAATGTTTTAATCAAAACCATGAATGGCAAGCTCAATGTCTTTCTTTTGATCTGCCGGAACACATTCTCAGTGTCATCAAAGCTACTCCGCTGTCTTGCAGCCTGGAGGTTGAGGATTCTCTTCATTGGGCCTTTTCCAAAAATGGTTTTTTCTCTTTGAAATCTGCATACTTGTTGGCAAGGGATTTAAACCCTTTGAACCTTGATACTATCACGGTGGATTGGGTGTGGAAAGCTGAAACTTATCCTAAGGTTCAGTTTTTTCTATGGCTATGTCTTCAAAATAGCGTGCCCACCGGGGAAGTTTTGGGTTCAAGGGGTTTAAGTCTTGACCCCACCTGCAAAATCTGTCCTCAAAGCATGGAAACTATGGATCATCTCTTGAGGGGCTGTTGGTTTGCCCGTGACTTTTGGCAGCAAATTCAATTCCCGGTTTGTCTAAGGGATACTTTTAGTTTACCGGTTAGTAGATGGCTTGAAGTCAACTGTAAGGCAGAAATCAAACACAGTAGAATGGGCATTCCTTGGAAGATTGTGTTCCCCATGGGAGTGTGGCAGCTTTGGTTGCATAGAAACACTTTTCTTTTCAAATCCGGCAAGGTGAACCAGTCTTGTTACAATAAGAGTGTTAAGGATAGTGTAGAGTACTTCTCTATAGGGCTGAATGCTAAATTGCCTAAAGTCAAATCTGTTGTGGCCGTGGGATGGGAGAAACCTCCAGCAGGTTGGGTGAAACTAAATTCAGATTGTTCAGCTATTAGCAGCCTAGGATGTGCTGGTGGGGGCAGAGTGATTAGAGACCATGAGGGGAAATGGTTGAAAGGTTATGCTAGATCTCTTGGTAGCACCAACAGCTGTGTGGCTGAGCTATGGGCTGTGAGGGATGGTCTTTTACTTGCTAAGGAAATGGGGCTGCACAACATCATTGTAGAGCTGGATGCATTAAGTGTTGTATTACTCTTAAACAATAATACCAACAACTTGACTTTGGAACCTTTGCTTAATGATTGCAGGAACCTAGTGAAGGAGTTCCCCAACATGCAGATAAAGCACATATATAGGGAGGCCAACCAATGTGTGGATGCAATGGCCAAAATGGGCGCAAACAATGTAAACTCTTTTGTTGTTTTTTTGAATGCACCGTCTGTGGTGGAAAGAATCCTAGCTAATGATAAAGCTAGCTTGTATTGTAACAGACTTGTTTGTTCCTAGTTTCTTATGATATTTCCTTATTGACCAAAAAAAAAAAAAAAACTCCCTCAAGTCAGACTTAGGTAAATCTATCGGGAAGCCAATAAAAATGCAGACATGTTAGCCAAAACAGGATGCCTTTAACGTGAAGATTTTGTTGTTTTTGATGCCAATAAATATGGAAACTTCTCTTTTGTTAAGCTTTGATGTTTATGGTTTGTACGGTAATAGAATATCTACCTCTCTTGTGTCTTTTGGATGGTTTTTTAAAAAAAAAAAAAATTAATCTCCTTATTACCAACAAATAAGAATTATTAAAAATAAAGTGAAGAAAGTAAAAAGTAAAAATGTGAGAATGATAAAGCAAGTAAGCTTATTCATTTATTGGATAAATTATAAAGTTAGTCCCTATTCTTTACACCATACTTTAATTTGGTCCTTAATCTTTCAATTGTGTTAATTTGGTGCTTAACTTTTTCAATATCATGTCAAATTAGTCCCGATTATTATCTCATAAATGAAAAAAACTGATGTGTCAAACATAATAATAAAAAATTATTTTTTATACTACGTCAACTGCTATTTGGAATGCCATATCAGCATAACCTTAAAAAAAATTGTGACTAACCTCACGTTCAAAATTAAACGATAATTAAAAATTTATTTAACATTTAAACATATCACATCAGTATTTAAATGAAAAAAATCCAAATAACCAAAATTTTCATATTCTTTATACTTTCTTTTAATTTTTCCTGCACTTTCCCGATAATCAAACATGTCTACGTTAAAAAAAAAATCTAAAAGAAAAACTACAGAAGGCAAACCTATATGAAAACGTCAGCAAAAGCTTGGAGCTTGAACCTAAATCAAAGAAAGAAAAAAAACCTATTCTTCAAAGATCACCCAGCCAACACATCAGCTTCCCTACAAACCCAGTTGAAAATACATACACCGAAAGCCTCTGCTAGATTACAAACTATAGCTCTAGCTTGAATTCCTCAATGAACAACTCTGACCCAACCCCTGAATAGCCTCTATGCAAGCTTTAGAATCACTTTCAACAATTACTCTCGCTAAGTTCTGGGCTAGAAATCGACCCAAACCCAAATCACTCTTTCTTTCTCTATCACTCTAAAATCGACCCAAACCCAGATCTGCTGCCACCACATTCCAAGAAGCTTTTAGATCTCCCATGGTGAACTCTTTGGAGACCGACACATATGGAATGCTCGATTTCAGCTTGGACCATGATTGAGTTGTAACTTGTTTGTTTTGGATTTTTTTTTTTTTTTAAGAATCATAAGTTTCCTTGAAACTTGCTGGGTTTAGGGGTTTCAACCACCAAATGTGTTACTCAAAATGGGTTGTAGTTGGCTTGAGGAGATTGGGTTGGCTATATGGATTTGATTGGGTTTCAACCACATAAATTGGTGTTTTCATTTCAAATCAATCTAAGATCTTTCGTTTTTTTTTTTTTTTAGAGTAGTGGGTTTGATTATGAATGTGAATGTTTGAATATGTTTTCATTTCAATATGTGAAGGTTATATTTAAATCAACTGAATCGAAATTTGAAAGGGTTGATTTTTGTAGGATTTGATTTCAGAGTGTGTTTGGATGCCAAGAAATATTGAAAGGAAAAAAACGCAGATTAATACTTTCTTTCTTTTTCTTTATAAATTGATGAAGGAAGATTAATATTTTATTTAATTATAATGCCAATGTGGCAATCCAGATGGAAGTTTATGTGGCAAAAAAATCATTTTTTATTTTGGCTGTTAGTCACGTCAGCATTTTCCATCCATCATTTAACAGTAACGACCATTTTGATATAATACCAAAAGGTTAAGGACTAAATTGACACAATTAAAAGGTTAGGGACCAAATTAAAATATAGTGTAAAGAATAAGGACCAATTTTGTAATTTACCCTTATTTATTTATGTATTTCTAAATGCAAGCTTCAATCAAGCTTGAGAGGAGAGCATCTATAAATTAATTAATTATTTCTATTTTTTGAAAAAAAAACACACACACACACAAGGGAGGACAAAAATAGTTACAACACAAATTCACATCATGAATTCTTCTCAAAAGTCATGGTAACTTTTAAGGGGAAGTGGGGCAAATTATGCTACACATAGCACACTTTTTTAAGCAACGTGGGATAATTATCACTTTTTTTAGAAACAAACACACACACACTTAAGGGAGAGGAAAAAAAGGTTTTAACACAAAGGCATAAATTAATTTTATTTTCATTAATTTCTCATTCTCTCAAAAATAGTTTACATTATTCAAATTATTTTCAAATCAATTGTATGGTATATTAAAAAAAATCATATAGAGATAAAGAAGCTAAAAAAGAAAGATATGGACAATCCGAAAGATATACTTTAGTGAGAGAGTTACACCAAGATGAGATTAATGAAAGAATTAGAGCATTCACATAACTTCGTGTATAATAGAAAGATGTATAGAATTTATATAGTTTTGCTTAAAAATGACCCACATTAGTCTATGTATAATTGTGTAAATTTACAAAGTTTGCTACAGTAATCATGTAAATTTATACTAACTGTAGGGACACGATTCGCAACCCAAGCCCAAAACGTATGAGATCTTGGCCCAATGAACCTAACACAATAAATTTGTAGAGAGTGTGTCAAAGAACTAGGCCCTAATGAGTTAAACAACTGTTAGTATTGAATTGAATGGCAATCAAACACAAATAAGATATTCTGATATCAATGGACTTTCAGTCCGAAGAGATCACACTTGTATATATTGATCACAATTGGATAAAAAGATAATTTAGATTGCTATAATCTTATTTCTCTATTTTTCTGATCCCTTTCTCATGGAGGGTCTCTCATATTATATAGCTCCTTGTGAATCGAACATCTTGATTCTACACTTGTTGATTATCTGAAACTCCACTTGAGTACCTGTCTCATCAGACACCCTATCTGGTTTTCTGTGAGTTGTGGTAGCCAAGGTAACACTGTTCAGAAGTCTTCTCCACATAAATGCGATCAGAAAAGTAGCTGCAATGCATTTAATGCGGTGACAACAGCTTTCCCCTAGATATTTTTGGGTTTCCTTCCTTCTTGTATGTTCATGAGGCATGTTCCTATCATTGTAACTTCTTGGAGGGTCATTTTAATTATTGGAATACATATTTGAGCTGCATACGTCACATCCGAGGAGTAATTCCCCCTCGAACCACATTCCATTCCTTCCTTACTCATGAGACTTTAAATTGAAACCCTAAATAACTATTATATTAGAGAAACTTGAAAATTAAGTTAAATTAACCTATACTTCTTTGTTTGTATTTTTTTACCCCAAAACTAAAGAGTTTGGATCAAATAGAATAAAATTTCATACTTTTCAACCCAAAAATTAAGAATAAATATATAAATTTTGAGCCCGAAACTAAAAAGGAAACCTACGAAAAAAATCCATTTAAGGCCTAATTAGTCCAAAATAGACCGAATGGACCAATGAGGACTAAAATAGACTAATTGGACCGAATGAGACCTAAGTAAACCAAATGGACCAAAGTGGACCGAATAAAATTTGTTAATAATGTTGTTGATGTGAAACTAACTAATCATGTCACTTTGTAAATTTTTTTAGATAGTAAATGATATCATCTAAATGTTCTTTTACTATTAAAAATTTAAATGAAAACATACATAAGATGTATTATATTATTTAAAAGATTGTGCTGTTTGATTAACGTTAATTTAAAAAATGCTTAAATAACTTAATGTACTAATAGATTTGGACAAAATAATTAAATTAATTTATTTAGTTATTTAGTAATAGATTTTACATTTGAAATGGATTGAAGTGGATGTAGTAACAATAAATATTACACTTAAACTTTTAGATTTATATATATATATATATATAAAGAGAGAGAGAGAGAGAGAGATTTTCCTCAACCAAAAATATATATATATATATATATTATCACTCAACAATTATTTATTTATTTATTTGAGAAACACTCAACAATTAATTATTTCTTAATTATTATTAGAGTTGAAATTTAGAGCTAGTGTGGAAAGTTAAGGCTCCGATCGGTAACAGTATTTAAACAATGAAAACTATTGTTTAAACAGCATAACGCATATTTTCATATACTTTTTTACTCACACGTATTTTCACAAAATTTAAACAATATTACTAGAAATCTCTTACCAGTCCTAGACCACTACCAACCCCTTTTTTTTCTTCCCTCCATCAGCATACTAAATTGAAAATACATAGATCTATTTGAATTTGATCTAAAGTTCAGTTTTTTTATTTTTTATTTTATTTTATGGGGGGTGCACATGATCATTTTAATTGAAATTATGAAAGATAAATGGAAGAATTTAAGTGAGCTCGATATAGTTACCGGACTTGACGTGGGGTGGTGTTCCGAGCTACGATTATTGGTACTACATAACTCTTATCTGTACTAGACCACTAGCTGTCTTTGTACTACTACTACTGCTACAAAAAAAAAGTTCAAACCAAGGACAAACAAACAAATCACTGTTTCGTACACGGAAAAGAAAACACCAAAGTCGCAGAAGCTGGTGTCATGTATGTGTGGAGGCTGGTCGTCCATCTTTTAGGTCCAAAGTTGTTCACCATTTTCAGTGTCCTATTCTGTTTCTATATTTCATATGTGGGATCAGTGGGTCACTGTCTGTTGTCGTGTATTGAGCCATGTTATTGCCCACCTTAAGTTACTCCTAATAAGTAAGGATTTTATTAATGTGTGTCTTAAGAACACACAATAGTATACCAATTTTGAAAAAAAATTTATCGGAAATTGAAAAAATGTTGACAGTTTTTTCAATTTTCGATAAAATTTTTTTAAAAACGGATTTGTTAATGGGCATACATTGACCAGACCCAATAAGTAATAACTAGCAAAAATTGCTGATAAAAACCAAATTTCCATTGAAGTGAAGAATATGTTTTGTCCGTGCTTCTTCCAAAATGGAGGGCAAAAAGATCAAACGTATGATGTAGTAATTTCCAAGGAATGTAATATTGCACGCAATAGATGAGGTTCATAGGTTGATGTAGATTATATTTTTGTTTTTTGGTCTGACTTTTCATATTTGATATTTTCAAAGAAGAGCCAGAGAAATACCTGTGTCCGACTCTTCTCATCCCTTAATAAATTTTTTTTTTTTTTTTAAAAGGGATTTATTTGGGGAGGAAAATGAAAAAGAGAGAACTATGAGTATAATGACATAAATGTACACGCAGGACCATAACTTTGAAAACTAATTCAGATTTTGAATAATAACTTCTAACATTATAACCAGAGCCAGATAAATTTATATGCATTTTTTTGTCAGCATTACACATGACATGGGGATTCTGGCATTTTACCCCTTTTTTTTAAAAAAATTTGGCAATATGCCCCTGTTTCCAAACTATATAGGGACGTGCCCCTATTTCGAAACTCGATTTTATCAAAATCGAGTTATGCCCAATCAAACTTAAAAAATAAAAAAAAATAAAAAAAAAATTGCATGGAATTCGAGTTTAGGGAGCTCGAGTTCCAAAACGCCACTATAGGGCTCCCTGAATCTGGTATGGGGCGATTACACTTGTGGGGCCCAGCAATTCGTGGACCAGGCCCATTTGCCCTTAGAAAGTCCGAGGGCCCAATCCGAGGAGAACTGTGGCCCAAGCTCCATGACGCCGAGCACGGACCAATTTTTGGGAGGCAGCCGAGGACAGTCTAGTCCTCGGCAGGCCCATGATCCGCCCAGAATAAAGGGATAAATTCGTAAGGAAATCCAAAATACCTTGGGGCGATTACCCTAAATACCCTTCTGGATAAGGCCCAATGCCTAGCAGAACCGTACTCTACAGCTTTATCAAGTCATCCCCAACAATTCCGGGATTAGACTGATGGGACCAATGTCAGTATTTGTAAAGACTGACCCTACACGTGGACGAAGGACATCGAACGCACACTAGTATAAAAGGAGAAGTAAGTGAATCTAGCAGGGGGGGAGGAAAAAAGGAGACTTCATGAGGAAGATCGCCGGAACGACCCATGCACAGAACAGAGAAAGTCCTCCGTTGGACAGCCGGAAAGGACCACAAGGGTTCTCGGATCAAGTCCGAGGATCCCATTCTCAGAGGTGGCAGTATGGCGGGGCTTTAAACGTTTAGGCCCAGTCCATTTTCCACAGGGATCTTTCTGAAATCCAGACCGGACCATCCCCCCGTGACCAAGCCCAAGCTTTTCAAGCCCACTCTCTACAAATCGTATTGTGAGGGATCTCTCCCGCGTGAACCCGAAAATGTCACTGGGCCGCGCTGGAATCGTGTCCTTACAATTGGCGCCGTCTGTGGGAAGCATGCGCGCTTGGCGCAGGTGGCGGTGGAGTCAACTCTCTACTAAGCAAAAATCCACGGAGCTTCCTCCGTCTCCTTTGACGTGCAGCTGTTATTCCGACATAAACTTCTGCTAGGGGCTACTCCTTGCAGCGCCCATGGCGTAGGCAGCCCTAGGGGCTCTTGGCCTCAAGCCAGCTCTCCCCGCCCTGATCTAGGGGCTTACATCCGAAAAACAAACCAAACACAAAAAAAAAAATAATAAATCTCGTAAGTTTTGGACAGAACCAAGGTCTTGCATGGTCCTCGGACTCAAACCTATGGGGAAACCAAGTACAAGAGATGAAAATCAAAAGTTTTGGACAGAACCAAGGCCTTGCATGGTCCACGGACTCAAGCCTGTGGGGAAACCAAACACAAAAAAAATAAATCTCGTAAGTTTTGGACAGAACCAAGGTCTTGCATGGTCCTCGGACTCAAACCTATGGGGAAACCAAGTACAAGAGATGAAAATCAAAAGTTTTGGACAGAACCAAGGCCTTGCATGGTCCACGGACTCAAGCCTGTGGGGAAACCAAACACAAAAAATAAATCTCGTAAGTTTTGGACAGAACCAAGGTCTTGCATGGTCCTCGGACTCAAACCTATGGGGAAACCAAGTACAAGAGATGAAAACCAAAAGTTTTGGACAGAACCAAGGCCTTACATGGTCCACGGACTCAAGCCTGTGGGGAAACCAAACAAAAAAAATAAATCTCGTAAGTTTTGGACAGAACCAAGGTCTTGCATGGTCCTCGGACTCAAACCTATGGGGAAACCAAGTACAAGAGATGAAAACCAAAAGTTTTGGACAGAACCAAGGCCTTGCATGGTCCACGGACTCAAGCCTGTGGGGAAACCAAACAAAAAAAATAAATCTCGTAAGTTTTGGACGGAACCAAGTCTTGCATGGTCCTCGCGACTCAAACCTAGGGGCGAAACCAAGTAACAAGAGATGAAAATCAAAATTTTGGACAGAACCAAGGGCCTGCATGCGTCGCACGGACTCAAAAGCCTGTGGGGAAACCAAACACAAAAAAATGAAATCTCGTAAGTTTTGGACAGAACCAAGGTCTTGGCATGGTCCTCGGACTCAAGCCTATGGGGAAACCAAGCACATAAAAAGATCATAAGTTTTGGACAGAACCAAGGCCTTGCATGGTCCACGGACTCAAGCCTATGGGGAAACCAAGTACATAGAAAGATCATATGTTTTGGACAGAACCAAAGCCTTGCATGGTCCACGGACTCAAGCCTGTGGGGAAACCAAGTCTCGAAAGTTAAGTTTTGGACAGAACCAAGGTCTTGCATGGTCCTCGGACTCAAACCTATGGGGAAACCAAGTACAAGAGATGAAAATCAAAAGTTTTGGACAGAACCAAGGCCTTGCATGGTCCACGGACTCAAGCCTGTGGGGAAACCAAACACAAAAATAAATCTCGTAAGTTTTGGGCAGAACCAAGGTCTTGCATGGTCCTCGGACTCAAACCTATGGGGAAACCAAGTACAAGAGATAAACATCACAAGTTTCGGACTCAAACCTGTGAGAAAACCAACTACTCGTAAGGAAAGACTACATTACGTAGAATTTGGATTCATCTGAGGAAAGCTCCCCACTCGCCATTGGAACAGTTCCCAAACTGCGGGGATTCGCAAGTCTGCTCTTAGATCTGCAGCACCAAGGGAATCGAGGCGACGTAGGGCAATACGTCACCTGAGAAACAATTTGAGTTCTTTACCCTCCGTCAACTCCTTGGACGGTACTCTCATACTTATCACAGAATATTCAATTGTTATTTTTGCTAGTTTCCTGAGTTAAACCTGCTATGAGTTATCGCCGTAAGGTTTGGTAGTGTTGGTACATTAGAACTGATTGGATTATGTTTCAAAACTTCCTGCTCTAAGTATCATTGAAGAAACAGACACAGGGAGCACACCCTTCCACAAAATAATGTTGCAAAAAGAGTAGTATTCAAAATAAGTAGGCAAAATTTCCTTTCTTATTAAAACAAAGAAACAGTACAGCATACAACAAAAAGCTGAAATCAACTTGTGATAAAACTTGCTACATGATAGAAAGGAAAGTTACAAGGAAGCAAGAGAAGGCCGAGGAGGTAGCACAGACGAGACGTGGGCTACTGCTTCGAGGCCTTGTCCCTTCCCCCATGCTTTCGCATGCCCATAGCTCCGGCAGCAAAGGAGCCCAACTTGAGCCTCACGCCGCAGTGGGGAGGATGCAGGTAGCACAGAGGAGAGGTTGGCTACTGCCTCAAGACCTCGTTTCATCCTCAACGCTTTCACGTGCCCGAAACTCAGGCAGCAAAAGAACCTGACCTCAGGCTAACACCATCTACAAAGAAGATGCAGGGAGCCGAAAGTTGGGAAGCCCCCGCAGAAATTTGCCGGCTGCAAGGTAGACAGTGCTGATGGTGGAAATTCCTTCTTCGGACATACCAAAAATCTGGCATGACCAGAACCTGCTTCGGATTTTGACTAAAAGCGTGGGAAACACCCTCACCCCTCTGTCATAAGGGAATATTTCTTTGAATCTATGCCTTCGTTGCCCGAATATCACTCTTCTGAGCTTGAGGAGAACGTGGCGCCTTTGCGGCGGAGAGAGTTTTTCTTCCCCGACCCTCGTCTCAAACATGACTTGCTGCGGGAGGAAGCTGAAGGAGGAGACTAAGGAGCTGGTGCCTAGGCAAAGAAACTTGCTCTCTTATTTATTTGAGGAGATAGGGTGGTGGCATTTAATTAGCGCAGCTTCCCGAGGAACGCTACAGACAAAACGTCTCCAGCTCGACCTCCAACAAACCTCTGCAACGACAAGACTAAAGGAGCCTCGTCGAGGTGCACCTCGAACATCGGGACACCCAGAAGTACCGCGTGGCCAAAGATTATGGAAATATCTCATGATCCGTGGGCCTAGTAAATTCGCGGCCCATGCCCTTGCTACATGATGGCCCACGGACTACGGCCCACGCCGGGTAATAACTAATGTCGAGGACAACCTCCTGCCCGGCCGCGTACGGGATACCTAAGGAGAGGGAATAAAACAAAACCAAGGCCTTGCATGGTCCTCGGACTCAAGCCTATGGGGAAACAAAGTATAAAAATTATTATTATTACAAGTTATGGACTGAACCAAGGCCTTGCATGGTCCTCGGACTCAAGCCTATGGGGAAACCAAGTATAAAAATTATTATTATTACAAGTTATGGACTGAACCAAGGCCTTGCATGGTCCTCGGACTCAAGCCTATGGGGAAACCAAGTATAAAAATTATTATTATTACAAGTTATGGACTGAACCAAGGCCTTGCATGGTCCTCGGACTCAAGCCTATGGGGAAACCGAGTATAAAAATTATTATTATTACGAGTTTTGTATAGAATCAAGGCCTTGTATGGTCCTCGGACCCAAACACGGCATCAAGCCTCCAGTTCTCTCCTCGGCCAGCATGGGTAATCATTACTTTTCACTGGTCGGCCTTATTGGGCCAAACACTTATATTAGAGTTATGACAACATCTTTTTATTATCAAGTATTTTGGTCTTAGTTGTCATCGGTTTAGATATTTTCTCATTAAGCCGAGCAGCATTTACCAATATACAAAAACATAAACGGAATATGCAAAATGAAATAATAAACACTTTTATTAATATAAGAGGTTATTACAATGTACGAAAAAGGGCTCAAACAAGCCTATACAAAAGGAGAACTGCTGAAGCAACGATAACACTCGCAGTACAGAGAAGTAAACAGTCAGGCTTCTTCTAAAACTCATCTTCAAGGTCTCTTCAGTCTCTGCCTCAACATTGCTCATATCATGACAAGAACCTTCTTCGGAAAAGGATGAAGGACAAGGAAGAAGAATTGAAGGAGAAGGAAGAAGAATTGAAGGAGAATGAAATAGTAAGGAAGAAATCAATGAAGAAGATGGAGGAGATGAAGGAGGAAGATGGAGGACATGAATAAAGAAGGAGGAGAAGAAGAGAGAAGGGACGAAAAGAAAGAAAAGGAGCAAAAGAGGGAAAAGGGAAGGCACCAGGACGGAACTGGTGCTGGGAAGACTATAAGAGGAAAGCGGAGGAGGGTACCAAGGAGCAAAAGAGGGAGAAGCAGAAGCACTTAGCCCCTGCCTCAGCCCTGACTCCTAACACGTTGGTGCCATATTAGGTATGCTCATGAGGAGCCGGGTGGTGCTGGTCTTGGTTGTTCTCGACTCAGTCGCGCCGAGAGTTCGACACGACGAGTCCCTGCTTCGGATTTTGGCTGAAAGAGAGGCGAGACAGATCTTAAGTCTGCGCCACCCTTGCCCTGATCGAGCCATTTCAAGCTTTATCAGAATATGGTGTCTAGAGGAGGGGCATGATTTTTTCATCATTTGGTGCGATCTCAGAAGAATAGAAGGGAGTTAGTACGAAGGTGATGGCCTCCTGCTTGCCTTCTTATAGGAAGAGCAGAACGGATGGCATTAAATGCATTCAACCTTCCCAAAGAATCTGAAGAAAAAAAAAAGAGGCGTCCGTTCCACTTCTCCACCTTATCAAATGAGCCGCTGGCCATAAATGAGCCTCATTAAGGGGAATTCATTAAGGGCGCGTCTGGGACATCCAAGCGGCAGGAGCAGATTCCGAGCGGATTAAAAGGAATCCCTCAAAAACCGCCTGACTTCCTGAGAAACAGCTCACATAAATGCGGGATTAAGCTAAATGGGCCATATTAAGGGCCCGGGTTTGCCAAAACCCTCCTTTCCAATCCGGAATTCGGATAGAAGGGTTTTGAGGGGCTATTGTGGGGCCCAGCAATTCCTGGACCAGGCCCATTTGCCCTTAGAAAGTCCGAGGGCCCAATCCGAGGAGAACTGTGGCCCAAGCTCCATGACGCCGAGCACGGACCAATTTTTGGGAGGCAGCCGAGGACAGTCTAGTCCTCGGCAGGCCCATAATCCGCCCAGAATAAAGGGATAAATTCGTAAGGAAATCCAAAATACCTTGGGGCGATTACCCTAAATACCCTTCTGGATAAGGCCCAATGCCTGGCAGAACCGTACTCTACAGCTTTATCAAGTCATCCCCAACAATTCCGGGATTAGACTGATGGAACCAATGTCAGTATTTGTAAAGACTGACCCTACACGTGGACGAAGGACATCGAACGCACACTAGTATAAAAGAAGAAGTAAGTGAATCTAGCCAGGGGGGAAGAAAAAAAAAGGAGACTTCATGAGGAATATCGCCGGAACGATCCATGCACAGAACAGAGAAAGTCCTCCGTTGGACAGCCGGAAAGGACCACAAGGGTCCTCGGATCAAGTCCGAGGATCCCATTCTCAGAGGTGGCAGTATGGCGGGGCTTTAAACGTTTAGGCCCAGTCCATTTTCCACAGGGATCTTTCTGAAATCCAGACCGGACCATCCCCCTGTGACCAAGCCCAAGCTTTTCAAGCCCACTCTCTACAAATCGTATTGTGAGGGATCTCTCCCGCGTGAACCCGAAAATGTCACTGGGCCGCGCAGGAATCGTGTCCTTACAAAAACTATGAAAAACAGTTCTATCTCATTTTTAGGGACTTCACCAAACATAGCAAAATGAAATAGTTTTTCAAAAATTACTACGTAAACATTGAAAAATAAAATAGTTTTTTTAAAATTACTTTTTAAAAATTGACTAATTTTTTTTAGAAAATATTAATGTTAAATAAAACAAATTGAGCCGTATAAGCTGAGGAAAACTTAGAGGCAAAGACTAAGCACTTTACTGGCTATCACCTACAGAACTAAAGGCCAAAAATTAAAAGCTTATTGCGGCCTTTAGAGTTGACTGCAGCTTTTAGAGACCATGCCCAAGTCAATCATTTAATGCAGAATTTACTCTTTTTTTTTTTTTTTTTGGTAATTCACTAAAAATTGAACCCACAAATTCCATAGTTGCAAGTTGTTTGCCAAACATAATTTCTTGATGTCTACTAGTCCAACTTGTAGAGCAAGTTAGGCCTACAGATTGAGGAAGATAATGTGTCTTTAGGCCCCATCTGGCTGGATAAAAGGGTTGGCAATCTCATCTGTGCCGTCTGTTGGGGACACAAGCATTACAGCGGTTCCCCTGCAAACCTGCAACACAATAAATCACCATCAAATTTTTTTTACCTCCAACAAGAAAACAAAGTTGAAAGAGTAAGAATCATGGAAGATTGTTTAAAGTTTTTTTTTTTTTTTTTTTTTTTTTTTTTGATAAGTAAATAAGAAACTTTATTGAACAAGAAAAGTCACTTCCAGTACACTAAAGATTTTGCTAGTGTATCTTTCTATCTCAATATATATTCAGGGAAATAATGGCTGAAATTATTTCCTTTCTCCACCTCTGATATGTTTAAATTCAATGCTCCAACATTGTTTTGAGTAACCAGTCACTGAATCCAGCCTTTCATTTTTCATTATATAAAGCAGTATTGAATAAAGAGCTGCTACAGTGAACCTTTCTCTTTCTTAATGACTCGGAATCCATATCATTGTTATTAACATTGTCTTTTTGGTAAAAGCAAATTGAGAAGCTAGTAATATTGACAACAATCGGCCAGTGACCAAATAATTCACAAGAACACACAAGAATCTTGGAAAATATTGAAGTACATTATTAAAACAGGTCCTACAGAATGATACCACTTTAAAGAGATTCACAACAATTCAAAGATGTCTTGTATTGCACCAAGTCATGCACTCATGCCATTGGCAGCTTATTATTACATTGTTGAGAATTGTGCCAAAAACTAAGTAACTTGCCATCAGTAGGCTTTCACAAGAAAGGTGGCTTCAAGCAGTATTAGGAAAAAAAAATCATTGAGCATCATGTTTGGATCCTATAATTCAAGCTCTATGATGACATCTTTTTTGCAACTACCTTACAGTAAAAAAATTGACCATGACAGTGATGAGGTTGATCTAATGGTTCTTTTGGGCAGTTAAATTCTCACTGTCATTTTACCCATTCAAACTTGTGAGAATAAAGTAAAAGGGCAAGTATTTTTCATATTAAATGGTCTAGAAAATTCAAAAGACAATGATTTTCATCATAAATAAGTTAGAAAGCATGCCAATGTGTCTTGTAACAGCAATATTTAAGATCCAACCTTTGGTTACATGCTGACATTCTAGATGTTTATATTCATGAACAATTAAATTAAATGCGTATATACTGGAAGAGAACATACTATTAGGCCCAGGCGCCTGGTCTGATCCGTAGTCTTCAGTGGATCATCAGGATCTGCAGAACACAGGCAAATATTCCAAGTTAATTTGTCTAGAAATTTCAAGAAGTTGTATAAATACAGTATCACTACCAACTTTCCTGGAAAAAGATAAGGTAAATATATAAAGGTTATAGAAATCTGAATCCAAGAAAACAATACTACATGCAACAAAAGAAGCCCAGAAATGGATTCAAGAAAATACACATCCTATGTGGGTTGCCTTTCAGGCTTATTAGCCCTCTTATTGACTACTTGACATTGCTTACCATACAACACTGTTTAAATTAGAACAGATTGCTATCATTTTTCAACAGGTGCGGGTTAGCACAAACCTACCGGAGGATACTAGCTAAAGGTGGGTGCCTATATGCACAGGAACTAAGTAATGATAACTATTACAATCCTTTGCTATATTAAAATTTCTTCATATAGCTGCAATTAACTGGCACATAGGCCTTCTAGATGACTGTTATCTAGGAGAACCTACAAATATTGTTAAACTTCCAAATCATTGAAGTGTCAGATACATGTGAGTTTTACATCTTCTCATAAAGATAACCATCAAACTGTTTAAAAGCAACTTTACTTTTTAGAAGATAACAATTTGAAAGCACGTCACTTAGCATGTTGCAACTTTTTCTAATCGTTTGGGGCCAAATTGATCTAATGAAAAGCAAGGCCAAAAACTCAATCTCCCTCTGTCTCACCATGGTGCCTTTACTCCATATGGTGCCTCAACACTTGAATCAATGGGATTTGTGAACTGTCACAATTAAGCAAAGAAGCTCCCGTCTTTTAATTGGCTTCCACTACCTGTTAGCCTTCTAAATAAAAACTACAGAACACTAACAGATAGGCCAAAGATCATGCTCCTTTGTTTTGATTAGCACACTATAGCCTTTTTTTCCCCCTTCAGTATGCCCTATATATAATTAGGGACAATCCATGATGGGGAAGTGCTGCACTAACATTGATAGGGCATCATCTATTTTTTGCATGCTTTAGCTTTTCCAATATTATCTAGAAGAGGAAATTACATTGAAAACTAAACATAATGCTTCTTTTCTTTTCCCTTTTCAAAAAAAGACCTACTTTAAAGGAGAGGAGAATAGTTGAGAACCACTTTTCTTTTGCTTTGTTTTCTTTTTTTTCCTTTTTTTTTTTTAAAAAAAAAGGACTTACTTTTTTGGTTTTATCCACCACTCAGTCAAATATAAGCAGAAGAATTAAACTCATGACTCCCGTAATTCTTGCAAATGTAAAAGATTTCAACCTTTGACCAAAATATGTAAAAAAAGGGTGACACCCTATCAATCCTGACAGATTATGTCCTATCATGGTTTATCCTTATAAAACAAACTTTAATTTTTTTTTCATTAGAAAATTACATATGAACTCAGCAGGCCTTGAACTCATGACCTCACTCTCCACCTTACTCTTACAAGGGAAAGAGGTGTCATTTCGGGAAACAGTGAACTTTTCTTTAAGTACTCTGCCAGTCACTTAAACTCTTATGGTGTGTACCTGAACTTCGCTCTCCAAATTTTTATCACCTATCACTGTTCTAGTTGACTCTACAATATACTCATGAATAAACCCATTAAGAAGTAAGTGCTAAAATAATCTCCATATGACAATAGCCCACATAACAAATGACCATGTAACTCAACAGGGATTGTAGTTAAAGTGACCAAATTACCATAACAAATGGCTCATGTAAATCGACCAACATTTATAATCGTGTTTACTAAAAAATGTAGTTGGCAAAGAATCACAAGTACAAACAGCAACAGAGAGAGCATACATACATAATAAGCAAATTAATCTAATGTTATTTTGTTGCTATTAACTCATATGGGAAGGAAAGGAACATGAAAGTTGCCAACTGTGAGTTCATCACAGTTTTCATTTCTGATGTATTCTCTCAACAATCAGATGCAGATTGTAACCACATATATCAATTTGAGCCCCATCTTGTGCACTTATCACATGAAGTTTAAATCTTACAATTACATTAAAAATGTTTTGCTAGGTTTTTAAAATTTTCTTCTAAAAAAAAAGGTTTTTACATTAAAGCAGGGTAGGGGGATTTGAACCTAGATATCTCTGTTGGAAACACTAGGCAATGCCATTGAGTTACAAGGCTCTTAGCTAGAAAAATGCTTACAATGGAATTCAGTTCCTTCTTACGCTGGAAAGAAGCCACCCACAAATTTGGCTGATGCTCCATCCAGCACAGGAAGGAACAGGTGGGAAAACGCATGCCACCAAGTCTCAAGCAAGTCCCTACATGTGCTCTGTGAAGTGCAACATGGTGAACCAACATCCAATGTGACATTAGATCTTTATTTTTTCTTTTGTAATTCCTTCTCTTGGGGAGAGACAATTGGTATCTGAAACTTATGGACTCACATGGTGAATGGACCATTGATGTGACAACAATGATATTAAAGAATAGTTCCAGTATCATATCTGATGCAAGATTATTTAGAATTCAGTACCAAATTAATAATCATCTTTTCTGCTTTATTTATAAGGATTTCAACAAATAAATAGGGCTCGGTAGAAGAGAGTTGTGGGAAAACAGTTTAGGATTTCCATAAGCTTAGTTGAATAAAAGAAGGATGATTTTTATTTATTTTTGAAGTAATAGATTTCATTAAAACAACCCTAGTACACGGGATTTATTGATGCAGGATGGAAGCCTTGATGGGCTTTGATACCAATTTTGATGTAGGATCCTTAGGAATTCAGCACTAAATTAGATTTCTTGATGAGATCTTAAAGGGTACTTGAATAAGGATTGTTGTTTAAGGGTTTAGGTAAAAAAAGATTGAATCTTGAATATATTGATGGCAATTTGGTGTTAAAACAGTGAATAGAACAAGAAATAATGAAAGGTAAATTCACTATGCAATCACAGTTAGGTAAGAGAAGTAAGTCACACCCTCAAGGCTCAAAATAAGGTAAATTCACTATACAATCACAGTAATGAATATTTTTTGATACCTCATTATGAATATTTTTTAGAATAATAAGCCTTTATATAGGCTCTTGATAAATACTTTCTTATAATGACTATTACCCTAAAGAGCAAAACTTAGGTACAGTTCCTTAGGTATAGTACCTTAGGTTTCCTATTTAAAATTTTGACATCTGTATAACTTAACATCCCAGACAAATCCCAAACAAACGGCGTTAAAACTATTTTTTTTCCTATACTACAACTGCAAGAGAAAATCAAACCAAAAAATGTAGAACCAAACAGGAAAGATCAAAAAATCAAAAAATAAAAGCAAGATCTACCGGGTTTCAAACCAAAAAACGGACCCTTCTCCCTCATTTTCTCAGTAACCAAACAGGAAAGATCAAAAAATAAAAGCCAAATCTACTGGATTTCAAACCAAAAAACGAACTCTTCTCCCTCATTTTCTCAATAACTAAACAGGAAAGATCAAAAAATAAAAGCCAAATCTACTGGGTTTCAAACCAAAAAAGGGACTTTTCTCCCTCATTTTATCAGTAACCAAATAGGAAAGATAAAAAAATAAAAGCCAGATCTACTGGGTTTCAAGCCAAAAAATGGACCCTTTTCAGCTATACCCGAAACTTCCACACTCTTAACATCAACAAAGCCATTGTCACAGCCTCTTTCATTAATTTGTCCATAGAGAGAGAGAGAGAGAAAGAAAGAAAGAATCATAGATCAGAAAAGAAGAAAGGAAACAGATACACATACATACACACACCGAGAGAGAGAGAGAGATGAGATTTTTTCTTTTTTCTTTTTTTTGGGTTTTGGGTTTGGAAGAGAAGGGTCATGGGTGGTTTGGAAGAGAAAGGTTTTGGATTTGGAAGAGAAGCGTACAGGAAAATGAAGGAAGAAGGAAAAAGAAAAAAAAAAAAAAATAGTTTTAACGCCGTTTGTTTGGATGTTAAATTGGACAGATGTCAAAATTTTAAGTAGGGAACCTAAGGTACTGTACCTAAGAAACTGTACCTAAGTTTTGCCCTACTGTAAATAACCTATTTAGAATGACTTAGATTACTAATAACAAACAAAAAGGACTTAAGAACTTCTAAACCAAATAGGAAAAGTACTCAAAAGATAGAATAAGACCCATGGGCCTTTGGTACAGACAAGGATAGCCCAATCCAGATTTCTAGAAATTACCAAATTTCCCTTATTCTAGTAAAACTTAATTAAAACTGATCCAGCAGCAAATAAACAAAAACAAACAATAAAATATGACTCAATTCAACTTTAGAAAGACTAAGAAAGGTACCAAGAGAGCTCTCCATCATCCACAATATCCTGAATTAACTCTTGAGCACTAGAACCAAATTTCCCTCACCTCTTATAAGTCTTTAAAGGAGGTTTCACTTACGTTCCCAATCATTTATGCAAGAGGAAGCCCCAAAGAAAGAATAAAAGAAGGAATTTTCTAGAAAGGAAAAAAAATGGTTTCCATCAAAGCATGAGATGTAAACCATACTTGCATATTATATGTTGACATCATGGTTGGAATCAAAGGGTATTCCCTTGAAACAAGGGATAGTAATTAAGAGGTACATTATCTTAAATGGGTTTTACTCACATTAATAAAATCTGTATGCCTAAACAAATATGGGTGAAATCATGTTTAAATCATTTTATTTGATAAATGACCACAATCTCTTTTGTTAAACATTACATTATAAATAGAAAATAAGCTACTAAGATGGTCACAAGGAGTTTCCTTAAGCCTAACCTCAAAGCATGAGGCTGAGAGTTCTAAAAGCCTTCAATAAATTTGTCACAATTCAAGAGGTGTGAAAGTTTTCACTATGAAGCAACATGGTACTTTATGTAAATGGCTAGCAAATGCAGGCATATCTCTTCCCATGTTTCTCTTACCCACGGTAACCCACCCTACCTTTTGTTTTATTATTAAACACACACACACAAAGAAAGAAAGAAAGCCCTCATGTGTGAAGTGAAGCACTTTGCCCCCTTCAGTAACATGTTAGAACAACTGTGTTACTTTACACTATACTCAACTTTCCACAACAATTTTAAACATAGAAAATGTAACCAAAAAAATTTGTGGCAAAATAAAAATCAAGTGTCATCCAAACAACCATCTGAGATAGGCTCATAGGCATGACTATGTTTTAGGATTTTGCTAACATTAGGGGACAAAGTGTCACAACTTGAAAGTTGAAACTTTGGGGTTCTTGCAGCAAAAGCAAATTCCAAAACAAAAATGAATCTTTTAAGAGCACCATGTGGTTCTTCCAGAGATAAATATTAAACATTGAAAATAAGTGTGCATAGAATAGTTTACGAAAGAAAAAATAAATATAAAACTGGCAACAATCAGCACGGAAACTGTGATGAGTTTAGCATCCCAAAGAATGACAATAATAGGATTAAATGAAGAGTTAATATTCATAGGTGGAAAAATGTCCAAAAAGATCAAAATAGAAACAATTACTGATAGTTTGAACTGATGCCTCAAAAACACACAGCAATTACTCTCACTCAAACACATACACACATGCACACGCACATGAATGCATGCAGACACACAGTCATAAACAATTTCCAGTAACTTGTGAAGTAATGACCTCTCAAAAATTCTATGGCTTCATCCAAAACAAGGTTTAGTAACTGATCAAATACAACCATAACTATTTAATTAGTTTCAACAGATCCATCAAAACCATACACACGTACAGAGGGACTCATAAGAAATTGTCAGAAATCCATGAAGTAATTACCTCTCAAAAACTCTACCGCTTCATCCAAAACAAGGTTTAGCAACTGATCATATCCTTTTAGAGTCCCCGTCACTGCAAGCCAAAACAAAATAAGTTATGTACTCGTATTAGATCAATAATGACAGCATAATGGTTGTTTGATACAAATGATCCCCCCTACAGAACTAGGAATCTAGGATTGATAAGGTCAATGATAGTCAACATGGTGGCTCTTTCCGCCTTCTAGTGTTCCTAGCATACCCAGATAACACAAGATTTACACAACCATCCATAGATGCAACTTCTGTAATTAAAATCACCCCTCTAGTTTCTTGCTCTCAGAAGCAAAATTTTTCTAAATGTTGAAGTTCTCAAAAGCAATAAACATACTTTCATTTCGTTATGAAACTAAGTCATTTGGGTAACTTTGCCATCAAACAATTTTCACATTGAATGCCTATTGTAAACCACATCACCACAAACTCTTTCATATGACATTCAGCATTAATTTATTTTATTCAGTTGCCCAAGCAATACGTGTCGTGGGTTCAGGTCTAGGAATCAGCCAAAGCTCATAGGCATATATGATATTCAAATTTGAAATTAAACTAGCAATTACCTACCTTGTCTACCACCAGTGAGCTTGACTTGGACACCTTTGTCCACAAACTTTGCCAGGTCCAAAACGGTTTCTTTCCTGCTTCCAGACTGAAACAACAACAGTGTACACAATCAATTATATATACATATAGTCATACATTTATATACAATTCCAACAAATCTAAAATTGAAACGCACAAAATAATGGATGAAGGACTTACCATATCTTAATTGGGTTTTCTCAACCAACTCTACTCTTTTAGATTTCACTGAGAGTCAGTCAGCAAACAGCAACAACAACTATTTCCTAACAACCTTAACAAAAGAAAACACACCCAAGTGAATCAATTTTACACACGTGAGAGGTAACAAGTAAATCAATAAACTATAACTAACTGGGTCATCTATAAAAGAAAATTATTATACCTTCAGGGAATGAAGATTTGTAAAGCAAAGAGAGAGTGCCCTAGATTGACAGTATCAATTTATCTGAAAATATATAAAACTGCGTGTCGCTCCCCATATAGAGAATACAAAAAATTGTAAACGACAAACCGTTTAGTTATTTTTCCCTTTCTACCCCTCTCTTTATAATACACGTAGACGACGTGGTACTTGGTTGCGACGGAGTTTGACGAAAAGAGCCTTACATTAGGAACAACTGGGAGGGCATTTTAGTACTTTAGACCCAAACCCCAGGGCTACTTCAATAAAACATAGCCCATTATTTCTGTGTGTGACGCCCTAGCTCATCTTTGGTAGCAGCAGCCGTAAGAGTTGAGCTTCGGAGCAGAGAGAGAGAGAGAGAGAGAGTTGCAACAATGGTGGACAAGGGCAGCAAAGGAAGAAAGGAAGAGGTTGTCACCAGAGAGTACACCATCAACCTCCACAAACGCCTTCATGGATGGTAACACAACCCTCTCTCTCTCTCTCTCTCTCTCTCTCTCTCTGTACGTGTATCTATAAATGTCTGTGTTTCTATATGTGTGTGTTACATCATTTTTATGCTTGTTAATGGGTTAGATCCGGTTTAACTAGGATTATAATTGGTGGGTCAAGGCTGTTTTTATTAATCTTATTGATTGGTGCTTCTTGAGAGTTCTTTTTTCCCCTTTTTGTAGTAGAAAACGAGGTTGTTTCTTTTGCCTTAATTGGGTTTATTTGGATTGCTAATAATTGGAATGTTCATGTTGTGTGAGTGAATAAATAGAGGGTTTTTTTTTTTTTTTGCAAATGGGTGTTATGGAGTTGGGATCAATGTATTCTTAGCTGTAAATATCTTATGTCAATAATACTCAGTCCATTTTTTTTTTGTAAGGCTCTATTAATCATGGTGGAACATGTGAGATGATATGATTTCTGTAGAATGGTGACTTATATCATCTATTGAAACATCCTCAACATTTGAAGTTCTATCTATTGAAATGTTAAAGTATACATAATACATTTACCTTTGGGTGTGATTTGTGAGTTGTTACCTGACTGATTCTCCATCATCAAGGGCAAACTGTGCACTGAATCATGATTACCTGACTTCTAAATGTGTTGTTGTGGTATATTTTTAGTATAATTGGAGATAGTTAGGTATTGTAGAGACCAGAGATGCAAGAGATGTATTGTTATGTTTTGCAAGGAATATTGACATTCTTTTCGCAAACATAAAGGTAGTAATGTTTCTGAATCATGCAAATCTTGTGCGTTTGTAATCTTGCATGTTCAGAACTAAGTATCGTTTGGTTATATATGACTCCATTAATTAGGCCCATAGGGTGAATTTCAGAGATTATATAAGTACACTATGAGTAGCATTTGGAAGACTGTTCACTATCGTCCAAATTAGTGTGTGTAAGTTGTCGAATTCCCAACTTGTCTCTTGAGTTCAGTATACACATATCCAAAAGTTGGATGTCATTTTGGTACACATGTAGATAGCCAGCTCTGCTCTATGTGGTTAAAAGTAAGCCAAAAGAGCTTAAGCTACTTTATTAGTTCCACTAAGAAACTCTAATCTTATAAAAGATGCCCTTCTACAAGTCTTTATCTGTTTCTAAAAATCGTTTATGTTTTTACCATCTTCTTACTGCTCTCTCTCTCTCTCTCTCTCTCTCTCTCTCTCTCTTGTTACTGCTAATCTTATAAACGATGCCACTCTACAAGGCATTATTTGTTCCTAATTCTTTGATGTATCCTAGTTAGCTACTTACCTGATGGATTGTCTTTTGGGCACTTCTAAGTAACCTTTCTATTTTGCCAATCCCATGTGCAGCACTTTCAAAAAGAAGGCTCCAAAGGCCATAAAGGAAATCAGGAAGTTTGCCCAAAAGGCTATGGGAACAACTGATGTCAGGGTGGATGTTAAGCTTAACAAGCATGTCTGGAGCCGTGGAATTCGCAGTGTGCCAAGGAGAGTTCGTGTCCGCGTTGCACGTAAGAGAAATGATGAAGAAGACGCAAAGGAGGAGTTTTTCTCACTAGTCACTGTTGCAGAGATCCCTCCAGAGGGTTTGAAGGGGTTGGGCACCAAGGTCATTGAAGAAGAAGATTGAACTAAGCCTACTACCCTAGATCATAGTTAGATTGCTCCAGTTTTGGCTACATATTTCTTGTTTCAGAGATATTTTTATTTGGCCTTGGATTTTCTCCTGTGGAGAGAGCACTATGGAATTTTATTTTATCTATTTTTCTTGTTCAAGTTTTTTATTTTTCATTGAGACCATATAAATGTTGTTAGGTGTCTATGTTATATATTTGCGTGGGCTCAGCATCTGAATTCATAGCCAAATGCGATACGTGATGAGTTGAAGATAATAGACTATAATTGCAATAATTATCTTAGGCATTTGATACATGCATTCTCCCCTTCAGTGTGTGGGTTTCCACACACGCACACACACACACATGTATCTCAGATGCATGATGTTTCGGTGATGGCTCTCAAGTGTTAAGCCATCTGATTGGCAGCTGTTTGCATTAGTATGGTATTTGCACCCTTAGTGTATTGTATTTTTGGTTGAAGAACCCTAATCAGCTCTTGTGCTTGTGGTGACACAAGGGTTTGGTGATCTTTTCTTTTGTTCCTAGTTTCAGGCACACCCTTTGAGCTCCTATTTGAATTCTAGAAACTCAGAAATTGAGCTCCACCCATCAGCTCAGGTAAATAATTTTTTAAACATCCTTACCCTAAACTGTCATCATGGTACAGTAAGCATTTCATTGCAGTGGTGAACTGTTAAATGTTCTTCGCTGTTTGATGATGATTTTATGGGTGAAATTAGCCAAATACCACATTTTGGCAAAATTTGTGGCAAAACTGTTTAAGAAATATTTAGCAATCTACAACATTTTTAGTATTCGAATTTCACAGAATCGAGTTCTAAATGGTACTCGAGTTCAGTGAACTCGAGGTGAGTTGCCAACGTTCGCTAGCATGACATTGTTGACTTGGAATTTGAGGGATTAAAAAAACAATGTAGTACTCGATATTGCGGAAATCGAGTACTTTATAGTACTCAAGCTTAACAAAGTCGAGTACTTTTTTTTTTTTTGGCTACAAGAAGGTTGCCAGGTAGGGGAAGGGTCATGTCCGATGCCCAGTAGCATGGTTTGGGAAAGGATTTCGAAGCTCCACATTCGAAATAAAATTAAAGCTTTTGGCTAGCGTGTGTGTCACAACATTTTACCAACTAGAGAGAAGTTGCGGAGTCAACAGATTATTGACAATGATTCATGTCTGATTTGACACAGCTTTCCAAAAACTGCTATTCATGCTTTATGGGAGTGTAGGGTTGCTTAGGATGTGTGAGCTGGCTATCCGGTTCGAATTCTGCAGAAGAGGCTAACTAATCAATGCAGTGTGTTAGGGCTGTTTGAGAACCTGATGCATGCATAAGCTAACAGAGGAGGACGTTGAGTTTTTTTTGGTACAAGCATGGCTCCTTTGGAACCAACGCAACCTGGTTGTGTATGGAGGAATGTTGTAGGAGCCAAGAAGGTTGAATGCAAGAGCTGGCAGTTTCCTACAAGAGTTTCAAGAGGCATAGACGCAGCTAACGTTACCGGTTTTACATGGGCACTCACACAGACATGGCAACCACCTGAAGGACAAGTATACAAGCTCAATTTTGATGCGGCAATTTTTGCGGACTTGCTAGCTTCAGGTGTTGGAGTTATAATTTGGAATGATCGAGGTCAAGTTATGGCAGCTTTGTCGTTGAAGGGTGGTGTTGTTCAAGACAGTGATGAAGCAGAGGTTGTGGCGTGTTGGAAAGCTTTGGAATTCGCCATAGATGCTGGTTTTTCAGATTTAATCGTGGAGGGGGATAATGCAACTGTCATGAAGTCCATTGCTTCAGTTCAAACAGATTTGTCCCGTTTGGGAAATATTTATGATGATATTCGTTGTCTAGCTGGAGGTTTGCGATATATGGAGTTTAATAGTATTTGTCATAGTGCAAATGGGATAGCCCATTCTTTAGCTCGCTATGCTAAGCATTTAGATGAGGATATTGTTTGGTTGGAAGATTCTCCACCCCCGGCTTTAGAGGCCTTGTACTTGATTCTATTTCTAATTAAATGATATTGAGGTTGCTTTCAAAAAAAAAAAAAAAAAAACTTTACTTATTTCATTTTCAACTGCTTGTGATCGTTGTGTCCATCATGTTGGGTGCATCATAGCACCATAGGTCCAGCCCACACTTGATAAAACACCTCATTAAAGAGGTGGTTGGACAAGCCACAAAAGTCAGCCTATTTTCTTCTTGGATAGTGACTTAGGTGTGTTGGACACACTAAGGAGAAAAAGAAGAAAAGAAAGGGGCCGATGCATTAAGGCTATTCGACCTATGGGAGAGCTGAAGGAAAAAGAAATTGGCTAAAGCAAAGTCAAGGTAAGTGAGTTGCATTTATTATGATTTGATGTCAAGAGTGTGAAAGGAAGAAAGGAAAGAAAAGATGAAGAAATAAAAGAAGAGGCCATTCGGCCAGTGAGCAAGAAGTGAAGTCCCAGAGAAAGTTAGGACTAAGTGCAGTCTTTAAGGACTGCGTGAATGAGTGAGCAAGCAACTCCAATTACTTTGTGCTTAGCTAACTACAAATCCAGTTACTTGCACATGAACTTTTTCAAGTCTAGACACTGTACTTAGTTTGGTGGACACAACGATCACAAGCAGTTGAAGATGAATTAAGTAAAAGTTTTGTACGAAACAAAAAGTAGAAAAAAAAAAAAAAAAAAGAAAAAAACAAAGTACCCGACTTCGTTAAGCTTGAGTACTATAAAGAAGTACTCGATTTCTGTAATATTGAGTACCATATTACTTTTTTAATTACACAAATGCCAGGTCAGCAGTATCACACTTACGACTCAACAAGGAACTTGAGTTCACTGAACTCTAGTACTATTTAGAACTCGATGTTATGAACTCGAGTACTAAAAAAGTGGTAGATTGCTAAATATTTCCAAAACAGTGCTAATTTGCCAAAAATTTTGCCAAAACATGGTATTTGGCTATTTTCACCTAATTTTATGAGTGTCTAAAGCCCCATTTGTTAGTTTCATTTGTTTTGACCTAAATATTTCCCATATTCTAGGTGTTTAATGTGACTGAAAATGTTAATAAATTGAAACCATTGTTTCTGGTCAACCTAAAATTATGTAGCAGGTGCGACATAAGATCTTGTCTCCTCTCTTTCCAATAAATTTTTTTTACTACAGGTCTGTGGGTTCAATGATGAACAACGTTGGTGGGCCAAGTCTGATACTTTCTTGGACCTTAGTCCCTCACCAAGGCATGTCTTTTGGGCTTAGCATAAGGGATCCAGGGTCCACAATCCACACCAGTTGAAAGCGTACGGTTACTGCACTCTACCGTAATGCAAAGTGCAAACTATAAATCCCTCGGTCAGAAATCAGAAATAAATAAAAATATTCCCCGCCAACTCCAGGCTTTTTCATAGAAGCACCAAAATTCTGCCACAGCCCACACCAATCACGAAATCACAGAACTCCCTTCTTAAACCCTCATCCAAACACACCCTTAGTAAAATCTGAAGTTTTTTCAATAAGATATTGATCTCACTCATGCGCCTTTTCTCCTGTGTGTTTGTCTGTTTGTTCTGTTACTCTTCTTCTTTTCTCCTGTGTGTTTGTTTGTTTGTTCTGTTGCTCTTCTTGTTTTAGATTTGCTCTTTTGTTTAGATAAATGTGTCGAGCAAGTCTCACATTAGATGTTTATTAGACTTACATTAGATGTTTATTAGGTTAATTTGAGTTATATAAACAATTATAAATTGTCATATTTGTAATTTGACTAGTTCTTTGAAAAAATAGTTATTTCATTTTAACAAGGAATTACATATTTATGAGGGAAAGTCTCATAGGTATACAGCCGTTGTCACGTATTTCACTCGTACAATTGGGTTTGGATAGTGACAAATATTATCATAGTCAAGTTGGTAAACTATATGGCTTGGGAGCACCATATGTTGCACAATTGTGTTGAGTTCAACATTAAACCTATACTAGGTTGATGTGGGGGTTATATAAGCAATTTCGAATAATCTTAACTGTAAGTACACTATGTATAACAGTAAATATGATTAGTGCTTCTCTCAAGTCATGATAGGAGGAATTGTTATTTGTATGGAAAGAATCACATAGTGCTACTGAGCATCAAAATTCTTAGCAGAATCATCAACTTTTAATAGGGTTATATATACTTTGCTGGCTTTGTTAATTGGTTATTGAGTTCTATGTTGAACTTAGGTTGTGTTGGAATAATAGGCCCAACTCACTTGGGCCCAATATTTAGTTACTACAATTGTATCATGTTACTTATGTATTTCCTAGTAGTGTTTATACCTAACTCTCGTACAACTATAGGCAACTTGACAAAATAATAGAGTATATTTCTCTATCCTCTTTTTTCCTGTCCTTTTTCTTTTTTTGTTGAGTTATGGTCCCCAAGAGAGTGAGAAGGGAAAGTTTGAACTATTGACTTTTTACTTCACGGTGTTTAGTTCTACTCTCAGGGCTATTTTTCCCTATCTCAATTTTTATAGGGGGTGTTTAGTTAGAGGGAATCTAGAGTAATCTTGTTATTCAAATTGTTGGTAATCTAATGCTTGGAAATGTAATTATTTCTAATTTTGGTTTGATTAAGAATCTAATAAGATTCCTACAAATATGATATTCTTATATTTGATTAATTCCTAGAAATCTTAATATGAGTTATTATTTTTTTTCCAAAATATCCTTAGATTTGCAAATACAATATCAAGTCCTCTTTTTTTTTCTTTTTCTTTTTTAATCTTCCAAACAAAAAATAATAATAATAATGAGAAATAAAATATTAACTATAAATCATGCCAAAGTCTAACATTTCTTAATCAAATATATAATACAAACATAATGATTTGAATTCTTACTCTTCAAGGCAATCACAGCACCATGTCATGTTAATAAAATAAAATAAATTTAGCATCTATTTTTTTTTTAAGTTTTATTTTTATTGGTTAAAAGGTAGAAAGGAATTGGTGAAATTGTCGGTTTTTTTTAAAATGTTATGGAATTGAGTGAGAATCCAGATATTAGGCATCTAATTTCTTAGTGGAATTTGCAACCAAAAAAGTATGAATGCTAGGAAATCTTTCAACATTTCCAGAAATCCTAAACAATTTCCATATACCAAATGCCCCCTAAGAGGTTGAATCACTCCTTGGAATTGGGTTTCTCTTATATTATAGTATTTGTTTGACTTTAAAGAGTGTCATTACTCAATATTCATAATGTAAAAGAAGTATGAACTAACTTAGTTATTAGCACTTACTTATCAAAAAGAGCTAAAAATCAATGCAAGTTTTTGCTGTGCGGATGATGATAGTAAATGGAATATTATGATAAGTTACGAGTTGGTTTGTCCCAACTCCCAACTGCTCACACTAGATAGAGTCATAGACTAACTTATCAAGGATGGTAATTATGCTAATAAGATTAATTTGGAAGTCTATTAGACTTATGGTTAAGTGACTTGTTGGGCCCCCACTTATTAAGGGGAAGTTTAGGCCTACAAGTGAGGGGGAGTATTAGACTTATGGTTAAGTGATTAGATTCACCATTTCCTAACAACTTAAGCTTTTGGGATAATCGGTAATTTAACATGGTATCAGAGCAAGAGATCTTAAGTTCGATCCCTGGCTTTAATCTATCTCCCATTTAAAATGTTAAATTCCCACTTGTTGAGCCCCCACTTATTAAGGGGAAGTTTAGGCCCACAAGTGAGGGGGAGTATTAGACTTATGGTTAAGTGATTAAATTCATCATTTCCTAACAGTTTAAGCTTTTGGGATAATCGATAATTTAACATGCTCAGGGCAAGGCTTAAGCCTATATGTCTATTAACTTATGTGATTGAAATTAGTTTCCAAATGATTATGTGATTGAAATTAGTTTCCAAATGAGGGCACAAAAACATACTCCTAAATGGGTTTGTAAGGCTGTGTTTGTTTTGACTTCAAATCATTTTCGGAAATGCTTTTCCGTAAAAGTGGGTGTTTGGCAGCACACGAAAAATACGGTCAACGGTAAATGATTTCCGCTTTGACCGAAAAATACCCTTCTTTTGGTGTAAAATGATTTCCGTTGCTATTTTCACTTCAAACTATTTTCGGACTCAGACGCGCAGAGAGAGAGAGAGAAGAGAAATCGTGAACCCAGAAACTGACTCCGACGAACCCAGAAAACCCAAGATCGAGCTCGTTCGTCGAGCAATGCCCAAACCCATTCGTCAAACCCAGAAAACCCATTTGATCGCACCATCTCAGACCCTCATCGCACCGATCGCACCACCGGCGAGATCGTCGCACCCCAGCATCGATCCACCCAAAACCGATCGTTCTCGTGCTATTTTTGTTGGATATTGAGAATTTGGGTTTTGTTTCTTTTGTTTCTTTTGGGTTTTGATGAATTTGGGTTTTGTCCTCAACCCAGCTTCGTCGTCCTCGACCCAGATTTGTCGTCCCCATTCATCAAACCCAATTGCCTCTCTCTCTCTCTCTCTCTCTCTCTCTCTCTCTCAATTTGACCGGATTTGATGAATTTTTTTTGTTGGGATTTGTTTCTTTTGTGTTTATTTACTGAGAAATGATATTAATATTTGTTTGGAAGCTGAGAAAATGTGAGAAACATGATAAAAATGAGTTTTTTAGAGCATTTTCAAGAATACAACCAAACACCAGAAAATATTTTCCAAAATATTTTTTAGAATACAACCAAACACTTGAAAATATTTTCTTTTCCCGAAAATAGTATTTCCAGAAAATAAATATTTTCCGAAAAATATTTTACGGGAACCAAACATAGCCTAAGTATTGATGAGAATACTTATATTACAAATTTTTTTTCCAGTGTATACTTCATAACTTGGTAAAATTTTAAAGCATTAGGAAATATGAAAAGCTTTTGTTTTTGCGCTATGGCAATATTCGCAGTCTGATGGCCTTATGGTGAAACTCTCTTAAAGAATCAATCAAAGAGTTCTCAAAAAACATTTCCTCTAACTACAAGAATGGGTAGATGGTGAAGTCATGGTTCAAAGGAATCAAAACCCACTGGCTGCTGCACTTGTTTGTGGTAATACCTGATACAGTAATAATTGGTTAAACTCAAAATGATCAAATTAAAGTCTCGACTCTGAACTATCAAGAGCTATTATTGATGGTGCACCAAGACTGCCTCCGCAGTTTTAATGCTAAGGATCATTCCATGGGTTGGAAAACAAATATAGGTGTAACCTAACTAGCTTCTTGTTCTTCTATTTTCTATTTGAGCTTGTAAAAAAAAAAAAAAAAAACCTATTGTATTGGGACAATTTATAATGCTAATCCTTTCACAATTTCTTTGTAAAATGTAATATTATGTTAGATAACATGATATAATAAAATGAGGTTCACATACAGAGGACAATTTTTGACATTCATAAGCAGCAAACTTTCATTGACCTATGCAACTACGTGCTAGATAACTAAAATGCTGTCAAGTTCACAGCTGAGACACTCAATCTACCTCTACCTGACTAACCTGATATGATCTAGCACCTTACACCAAAGCTCAAAACCAAATCACTTACATGACACTTTTAAGCTCATTCGAACTTTCAAACAAAACTCAGAACCATCACATTTTCGTATAGTATTCACCATAAGAAAGATATTTTTAAAACTTCCAAATTCTGATATCATATTCATTTATTTAAGACAAGGTACAGATATCAGTCAACTTGCTTCAATCTTGTTCACAAGTTTTTTTGGGATAAGTTCAATTTTGTTCAGTCTTTCAATAAAAGGAAATCTGCAATTATGAGGAAAGAGCAGAAAGGGAGGTGGGGTGGGGAAAGGTGCAGTTCATAAAAAAGCCAACTTTAAAATAAATAAAAAATGTGCTATATGGACTACATATGCATGCAAAGCTATGTTGTTGTACTCAAAGCCCTTGAACTCAGAGATGCATAAAGAATGCATAAATTAAATCATCTAAAAGCCCTGACTTCCTAACTTAGAAACTCTTCAGCTTCAAATAGAAGAGCCATAAGAGAACAAGCTACTAATGACCCATTATATCCTGACTACTTAATCAACTAGTAAGAACATAAACTGATGCAAAGAATTTAAATTGGTAAATATGACAGGTACCCTGGAAATCAAATTAACAGCCTTTGCACTGAAGCATGACGCGTGGAAAAAAAAAACTCTTAGTTGTTTGACATTTGTAAAATCCACAACTACTACAACATGAATAGTATTGAAGCAAAGATGTGCAGAATTTTGAATTATCAAAAGAGAAACAGTACAAATATTGGAAAAACCCAACTCAGATTAGCCAATATGGAAGTTAGTCACTTTTTTATGAATGGATCCATTAAGAAATAGTTGCTGTACTCAACTCAATTGGGCTAATTTGAAAACCAATGCTGCAAGGGATACACACACACACACACACACACACACACACACACACATACACACAAGACATTGTTTCATCAGAGCTAACCCATAACTCAGAAGTCAGTAAACTGTGATAGGTCTTATCTCAAATTTCCTGGATGTTTTAAAGTGTGCATTTCCTAGTGATTAAGAACTACTAGTACAACAAACATTGTGATGCAGAATGTATAGGAAAATAGAGATAAAAGAGAAACAAAATAGAACAACAAAACAAACCCTAGGATTCACTACCTAGGATCTGCCTGCAAGCCCTAGGCATCACCACCTAAGGGTGTTTGGCATCAGCACCAAACAAAAGAGGAAGAAGACATTCTCAACTCATAAAATTCTTATTCCAAATCATATTCCCTTTCAAGATTACAAAATCAATAGTTTAATAGCATTTAGGGATTACAACAATATGGAAAATACCTAATTAAATCCCTTAAAACTCTCAATGTTAAAAACCAATTTCAAAAACAAAACTAATTTCAAAAGTTAAGTAAAATCTCAATTGATTTTAATGCACCTTGAATCATAAATGATGCAAGAAGCACCAAAATCATTTAAGATTTTGAATTTGAAATTATTTCCCTTTTTGAATTTCGAATTTAGATTTTAACAATGAGGGTTTTAAGAGATATATTTGGGTGTTTTCGATATTGGTGTAATCCCTAAACCCTATTTAATGATAACTCTTGTAACCGTGAAAGTCAGATGATTTGGAATAAGAATTATGATTACAGAATATGTGTTGATCTTTGTTTGGTGGTGATGCCTAGGGTTTACATGTTTGGTTTCTTGGATCACATCAGCTTATACAGAAACTGTAAAAACATTTCACACTCGCATGCACCATTTTTTATTTTTGCATTCCCTCAACTACCAAAGGAAGCATATAGCAGATCTAGAAGTAATGGATATCCGTAAATGCACAAAAAATAATTAGTATTTTTTTTTCTTCCTAGTTTTCTCAGCAACCAAACCGGACCTACAAAGGAAAATAATAATAATAATAATAATAATAATAAAATAAAATAAAAACCCTGATATAATCCCAAAGACAAAGCAACTACTGTTTTCTAGAACTAAACTTGCCCACAAGCAAAACAACATGGAATAAATCAAAACCTCTGAAAACTCAGCAACTATGATACAACACTCAAATCAAATGTATCACTACTATCACATCAACTTGCTTAAACCGTATAAAGATACGAATCAATGAAGTAAATTACATTGCAATAACAATTAAAAACATTAACATTAACAAATAGTTCTATTAACCAAAACTAATTACATAATTTTTTTCTTGCATCACAATCGACGAATTAGGGTTCAACCAAAACCTTTGCCAATTTTGCTGAATGAAATTAGACTTTGGAGTGTTAGTTTTCAGTGTGCCTTTCTCCTCTGAGGCTGTTTCTCGGTGGCTAATCTGTAAATCCAGTAGACCTGAAAGAGTGTGAAGAGAAAAGAAATCAGAGATCTGGTTGGAATTGGAGAGAGAGAAAGAAGTGGTTTTCTGAGAGTGTACCAAAGCGAGGACGTGGGCTGCTATCAGGAGAACCACCACGAAAGGCACTGCGTCGAGAAGCCATGGCCGCGGCGATGATGAGTGCTGTTCATTCGTCATATTCTCTTTCTGCGTGGGTGTAAAAGAGCGCCTGTGAAAAGCCCTCGAAGAAGCAGGGCTTTGAAATACACTCCCTTGCATCTAGTCCAGTTTATTTAAAATAATAAATAAAAGTTTTCCGTTAACTCCGATATTCATAGTCTAAATTTACACCGGTCACTATATTAATTATGTATTTTTATTCTTTACACAATTTTATATAGATTGATGTAGATGAATTTTGAGTTTAGTTGGTTAAATTGTGGTATTTTTTCTATTATAAAAACACGGATACAAGTGTTAGACCATTAGCATTAAGGGTGTAACCACCCCCCCCCCTCCCAAATAGCTAATTTACAACTACATATGCCAAAATTGAGGTTTGCTATATATAGGTTGTAAACTTAAAATTTCAATGTTCTCAAGTTAGCAAAAATTGCAAAATGCAAATGCAATACAGTAAGCAAGTACTATACACTCTTGACTCTTGACACTTGAGTGTGATTAGAGATGAGCGAATCTGTAGTCAAGTCTAGAGAAGAAGACGAAAAGCTCCAGCGGAACAATAAAAAGGTTAAAGAGGACCATAGGATGGGATCCCATTTCAGAGCTTCCCCTTCCTTTGGTGAAGAGGGCCCTAGGTCATACAAAGATAAACTTGTTGGCGAGATTCTTGGGGTTTTCGAGCAAGCGTTTGTTGTTGAGAGCAACATGGACACTGAGATTGAGTCGAATGATGAGTTTACGAAGCTCCCGTCGGGTGAGGTAGCTGTGAAACTTTCCGGAGAAAGGAAAGGAAAGATGCTTGCTCCCTAGGCAAATGCACTCATAGTGAAAGTCTTCAGCAAGACTGTGGGATTCCATTTTCTCCACTCCAAACTTTTAGGGATGTGGAAGCTGATAGGCAAGTTGGACTGTGTGGGCTTAGGTAATGACTTTTTCCTCGTCAAGTTCTCAACCAAAGAAAATCATTTTAAGGTGCTTAGAGGCGGTCCTTGGTTCGTGGGAGGCCACTATTTGTCTATCTGTTGCTGGGAACCGAACTTCAAATCGTCCACGGCGAATGTCTCCTTAATGGCAGTCTAGATTAGGCTCCCTATCGAGTATTATGTGCCATCAGTGCTAAGGGACATTAGGAGGGCCATTGGGCCAGTCTTGAGAATAGATGCTCATACGGCTACGGAATCAAGGGGACGGTTTGCTAGGCTATGCGTCCAAATTTGTTTTGACAGACCTTTGATCAGGAACATTAAAGTTGGTGGGATTAATCAACTAGTACAATACAAAGGCTTAACTGCCTTATGCTTCTCGTGCGGCAAGGTTGGCCATAAGGCAAAGGGATGTCCATACAAAGCTAGGGTGCTAGAGAAAGTTGGTAAATCAGAAGAGGCGGGAAAAGAGCAAAACTCGCAAGGTCAAAGCTTGTTAGGGGATGAGGCCTTTGGGCCTTGGATTCTTGTTGCATGAAAGAAACAACAAAGCAGGAAACCGCTAAAAGAAACGGATCAATTACGTCTTTTAGCTCTTGCGGAAAATGGACCCAAAAAGTTTGCGAATATTGGGCCTCATTTTGTAGCTCCAAGCAAGGCTAATGTGGGCCTAGGAAACAGTGAAGGAAAGCAAATGCCGGTTTTACAATTTTCGTATGACAATAGCCCTAAAGCAGATCGAACCAAAGACTTTTCTTCCTTGAACAAGACAAATAACGAGTCTTCCAATGCCAAGAGTAATGGCATTGCCTGAGGTCACAAGCCTAGGAGAACACATCAGGATCAAACGTATAGAAAGCCTTCCTAGGCTTGGAAAGTGACTGGACATAGCACGCTGAAAGCCACATCAGAGATGGAAAGTGTGTTTGCTTTTGTCGAGGAGCTATGCAAAGCAACGCCGCTTAAGGTGTTTAGGGCAGGAGGGACTCCCTCACCTCTAGTTAATTGTGTGTCTATGAAGGCCAGGTCGGATCTGCCGGATATGGGTCTTGGTGAAGAGTTGATGATTCAACAAGGCACAACCGTGGAGGAGAGACCAAATGAATCCCAATGAATGAACATAGACTAGGAGCTCTGTAAAACCTCTCTAAAGGAAATCCCAAATTGCCCCTTTGAAGATGGTGGAAAGGTGGGACCTAGTGTTGTCACTACGTGTGACAGCATTTCAAGAGCTCCCTTGAAGCACATTGACCCTTCACTTCAGCCAAGGAAAAAGAACTCACTAGAGGAGGGAAGCTCTCAAGAGCACAGTGTGCTGATGAGGGCAGTTCCTCGGACCATGAGACTGATGTTATGATTTTTGATAATGGAGGTAACATTTTTGTTGCTCCCTGAATACTGTTTTCCTTTTAATTTTCTATATGTGGATAGGAATATGCTTATTTGGAATTGTCGTGGTGCTCTTAACCCAAACTTTTTTAGCCTTATCTCTGATCTAATTCGTAAGTACCTTCCTGCAATTTTGGTTATCATGGAAACAAAAGTGAGCAGAGACAAAGCCAAAAGTATTGTTGATAGGCTTCCCATGGATGGGGCTATGTTGGTTAATAATATTGGGTTGACTGGTGGCCTTTGGATTCTATGGGATTCCACCCAAGTGGACTTTTTTAGCTATTTACTATGGAGCAAGAGGTCCATGTCTTGGTGAATATAAATTCTCCTAACTACCAGGGTCCTTGGCTTCTCTCTACAGTCTATGCTAGCCCGAGACTTGCTGAAAGGTGTCTTTTATGGGATAATTTGTTTACTGTGGCTCGTCTCCATAACTTACCCTGGGTTATCGTCGAGGACTTTAATGAAGTGCTGATTGGAGGAGATAAGTTTGGAGGCAGACCATTGAATATTAGTTGAGCCCTCAGATTCTAGGAATGCCTTGATATATGCAAGATGATTGATATTGGGTTTTCTGGTGCAAGCTATACATGGTCAAACAATAGGCTCTTTTTGCAACTTATCTAGGAGAGGATAGACCGGTATTTTGTTAATGCGGCTTGGTATGCTCTCTTCCCAGAAGCGAGTGTTGAACACCTTGAGAGAGGTCACTTAGACCACTGTCCAGTCAAGCTGCATTTGGACAAACCTAATAGTCACAAGCAGGATCGGCCTTTCAAATTCCAACCAATATGGCTCTCCCACTTTTCTTTCCCGGATATTGTGCTAGATGCCTGGGCAAATCCTAGTTCCTTATCGCTTGTTGTCTCCAGGTTCACTGATAAAGCGAAGGTTTGGAATTGGGATGTGTTTGGAAACTTGTTCCATAGGAAAAAGCACACGCTCGCCAGACTTAAGGGTGCCCAAATTGCTCTCTCCAATAACCCCTATAATTTTATGAGTTGTCTTGAACAAGAGTCGCACACAGAGCTTGTTGAGGTCTCGAAATTAGAGGAAGAGTTTTGGGCTATGAAATTGCGCATTACTTGGCTGGTTAAAGGGGATAGAAACATGGGCTTTTACCACACTTCTGCACTAGTGTGTCGAAGCAGGAATCGTATTAATTACCTGAAAGATAATATAGGTAACTGGCTGACAGAGGAGAATGGTATTGCTGATTATATTAGGATAGGCTTTACTTCATTATTTATGACTAGTCACAATAACTTGCTCCTTTCATTGTGGGACCCTCCTTGCTGGAGCTCTTGCTTGCAGGATGATGAAGTTGCAAAACTTGCTGCCTCAATATCTGATGAAGAAATTTCAAGTGCTCTCTGGTCTCTCAAAGCACCAGGATCAGATGGCCTTCATGCGGGATTTTTTCAGCACTTCTGGCTTTTTGTTGGGGAATCGGTCAAAGCGGAAGTGAAACAGATTTTTACTTCCCAATCTATACCGGAGTACTTAAACAGAATTCTCATCACACTAATTCCCAAATGCAATGCGCCTAAATCCCTTAGCAATTACCGCCTAATTAGTCTATGCAACACCATCTACAAGATAGTCACGAAGGTGATTGTGGCCAAGATTTGCCCCATGCTCTCCAATCTTGTCTCCCCCTATCAAACGGTGTTCGTACTTGGTCGGAAAGGGATTGACAATGCGATTATTGTGCAAGAGCTTGTGCATACCATGTCTAAGATGAAAGGGAGAGGAGGGTTCATGGCAATAAAAATTGATTTGCAAAAGGCCTATGACCGCCTCGAATGGAGCTTTATCCGGGATACCTTAGCTCTATTCAAGTTTCCTAATCATCTAGCTTCTCTTATTATGAGTTGTGTTTCAACCTCATTTATATCTATGTTATACAATGGTAGTGCTCTCGAGCCTTTTCTTCCTTCAAGGGGCATTAGACAAAGGGACCCCCTTTCCCCCTATTTATTTATTCTCTGTATAGAAGTTTTGGGGGCTTTCATCACTGAGAAGTGTGATGCCAAGCTTTGGGACCCGATTATAGCCTCACGGGGAGGGCTGGCATTTTCCCATCTATTCTTTGTTGATGATCTAGTTCTTTTTGCAAAAGCTGATAGGAAAAATTGCTTGGCTATGAAAGATGTCCTTGATTCGTTTTGCTCATTATCGAGGCAAAAAGTGAGCAATGCAAAGTCTAGGGTGTTCTTTTCTCTTAATGTCAACCTGGATACTAGAGCAAACTTGTGTGAGATCCTAGAATTTAGGTCCACCCCAACTCTCGGAAAGTACTTGGGTTTCCCATAAAGCACTCAGGCACAAGACAAGACTTTGGGTTTATTATTGAGTGGATTTAGAGTTGCCTTATTGGTTGGAAAGCAAATCTTTTGTCCTTCGCGGGTCGACTTGTCCTCACCCAATCTGTTATCACAACTGTCCCTAATTATGCAATGAAGTGTGTGGCTCTTCCTTCTAAAGTGTTCCATAGTGTGGACAAACTAAGCCAAGACTTCCTATGGGGATCAATTGATAACAAGAAGAAGCTTCACTTGGTTAGTTGGAAAAAGATTGCTAAACCCAAAAGAGACGGAGGTCTCGATTTACATGCAGGCAAAGCCAAAAATGTTGCCCTCTTAGCCAAGCTTAACTGGCGGTTGAAAACAGAAACGAACTCCTTGTGGGCCAAGGTTCTAAATCATAAATATATGGTGGCTAGAAGAGTTACAAATGCCCATCTCAAACCTCGGTCTTGCTCTAATATCTGGTCTGCAATAAGGAAAGGAGAGGCAGTGTTTAATAGGGGGTCCAAATGGGTAATCGGCAGAGACAGCCACCTATCTCTTTGGAATGACAAGTGGCTAGACAAAAGGCCACTGCGAAGTCTCATTTCAGGCCCTTTCAATCGCGGCGAAGAGAGCACTTGCTTAAAAGAGGTTACGAACTTTAGTGGATGGCATTGGCAAAAGCTTTCTTTCATCTTACCTTGCTAATCTATTGACTGCTATTAAAGCCACCCCCATATCATACTCGGCCTTGTATGAGGATCGGCTCTCTTGGTTTTCTTCCCTAAGTGGGCCTTTTGAGCTTAAGGAGGCTTACAAGTTGGCTTGCATGGAAGGTGATGATGATCAAGCCAATCCTTTTAAAAGTGACTAGATTTGGAAGACTATCACCATCCCTAAGGTAAAGTGTTTCATCTGGCAATGCTATGCTATCATAACAACATTTCTGTCCGAGCCACCTAGCATATCGAGGTATGGATGTCTAAACCTCCTGCCCAATATGCAATGGTGATCCGGAAACTATTATCCATGTTTTAAGGGATTGCCATTTTGCTCAGTGCTTTTGGAATTCATTTCCCTAACCTATGCCACCTTCTCTATTTTATGGGACTAGACTTATGGATTGGTTGAGGTTGAATTGCCATAGCACAAAAAAATCTCCTTGCTCGGGCATTAATTGGGCGGTTGTATTTCCCTTTGGAATTTGAAATAGTGTTGTATTTAGCAAAGAGAGAACCCGGGCTGATCTGAAGAAGGAGGTAATGGCCAAATCTATTGAATATGCTTATCTCGGAACAAATGGGAGGTCGGGTGGTCTTTGCACAACTGTTAAGGTCAGCTGGCATCACCCTCCTGCAAATTGGGTTAAGTTAAATACTGATGGATCCTTCATTGGGAATCCTGGCTTAGCAGGAGGAGGAGGATTGATCCGCAATGCTAATGGGGAATGGGTGCAAGGTTTTGCTAGAGCTATAGGGACCACTACTAGTGCTGCTTTTGAGCTTTGGGCTCTCCATGACGGAATTCGTCTGTGTATTGCCTTAAAATGTCCAGCAATAATTATAGAACTGGATGCCAAACTCGTGGTGGACCTGCTGCATAAAGAAGATAGAAACCAGAACAAGTTGGATGCTATCCTTAGAGATTGAAAAGTGAGGCTGAGGGATATTCCTGCGGTGAAGATTCAACATTGTTATAGGGAGGCTAACAAATGTGTTGATGCATTAGCTAGGAGGCGAGCTTTGCTTTCCCAAAATTTTGCTATTTTTCTTGAACCCCCTACTGATGTGTCCTTGCTGCTTTGTTTAGATGCAGCAGGGGTTGCTTTTGATCGATCTATATCTGACCCTAATGTAGTTGTTTAGTTCTTAATGGAATTTCCTTTTTACCACAAAAAAAAAAAAAAAAAAAACTTAAAATTTCATATTTTATTCGCTCTTTCTCTCCTAACTTATCTCTTAACTTTAGTCCCTCTCTCTCTCTCTCTCTCGTTATTTTGAATGGCAGTTTGGGTGATTGTAAATTGGTGGTTAGGCTATGGATCAATGCTTGGGTGAGTGGCTGTAAATCAATGTTGAGCTTCGGTGGTGGTGGTTGGTTGTGGTTCGGTGTTTTCTGTGGTGGTGGTTGATTTTTTTTTTCTTTTTCGTTCAGTTTCGATGGTGGTGATTGGTTCAGTTGGGTGGTGTTTCAGTGGTGGTGGTGATGGGCAATTTTCGATGGTTGGGCTAAGATTTGGTGGAGGTTTTTTGTTTACTGGTTTGGTGGTGTTTTAGTGGTGGTGGTGATGGCTGGGTTTTAGTGGTTGGGCTAAGTTTTGGTGGTAAGTGGTTGTTGGTAGTAGTGGGATTGTTAGATTTGGTAGTGGTTGTTACCTGTGTAGGTTTGATGGATAGAGAGAGAGGGGGGGAGATGAAAGAGAGAGATGAGAGAGAAGAGAGAAATTGACTTGTTTATATTATTTAATGGAGGTAGTTTATCTATACTACTATTCAAGGGGCTTCACCTACTTGGGATCCTTATTTTCATGGTTCAAAAATACCCCTACACTTCTAGATTTAAATAGAGATAAAATTAAAGGACAATTCGATTAAAAAAAAAAATCTCACTTCCATGTAAAAAATGGCCTCCATAATCAAACAATTTAGTTTGGCCTCAAAACAAAAATTTATGACTCCATCCCTCGTCCTTTGAATCCCAAGAAAAAAAAAAACTGACATATTGATAAATGTGAAGTATTTTTTTGTTCTAGGTCCAGCCTAGGGATGACAATTCGTGTCCACGTGTCGGGTTCGTATCGTGTTGACTTAGGAGTTTTTGACTATATAGGTTAACACTAACTTAACATGTTTATTAAACGAGTTAATATTCTCCAAACCTAACATGACCTGTTATTAAATAGGTCAGTAGTGTTGATCTGTTTATTAGATTTTATCAAAGCGGGAAAAAAATATAAATTTTAATATTAACCAAATTAATTTGAACTATGAAAAACCAAAAAAATAAGTTTTTTAATATAAAATTCATAATTAACGATTAACTGCTTCACAAAATCATTTAAAACTAAATTATATTTCAATATTACAAATAGTTAATCACAATATGTCAAAAAAAAAAACCACAACAACTAATAAGTTTATATACCTAGGATTCGAAGGGTATATTGGTAAATGTCATTTAATTAAACAGGTTAGATAGGTCAAACAGGTTTTATGGGTTGGACACAAACTTGACATATTTATTAAACAGGTCAGTCGTATTAATCCAAATATAACACAAACCCATTAGGGTTCAATCTATAACCAGCTAATTTCGTGTCATGCCATGTGAGGTTTATGGGTTGTTGAATTTTGCCACCCATAGTTCAGTTGAAATCCTGTTTTGGTATACTTTCATCTAGGGGTGTTCACCAAACCACACAAATCTGAAATCGCAAAGACTGCACCAAAATCACCAGTAAAACCACACCAATAGGGCATTGCACCGTATGGTGCAGTGCAGTTTACGGTTTTATAATAAGAAAATCGCACAAACTGCACTGCATTGCACCGCACCCTCTCTATATATTAATATATTAATTTTTTTAAAATTAAATATATTATTAATAGTTTAGTTTTCAATGGAAAAAAAAAATAGTTTAATAACTCTAGCAAGTATTGATTAGGAAAGTCAGCCACTAGCTCAATAGTTTAAAACTTGGCCCAAAACAAAGGGAAAAATCAATTTTGAGTTGGACAGGAAAAACCCAAAATTTGAAAAGTATACCAGCTTTAAACCGTTCAAACCGTATCTTATACACCAAACTGCACATGTGACCGTAAAATTGAGGTGTGGTGGGGTTATGGTTTGGCTAAACCCTAAATCACACCTATAGGCTCCAAAGACGGGCTTGTTGGGCCAAACCACTATTTGGGCTCACAATTTATTTATCTGGTGGGTCTGGGTATCCTACCTTGAGTTGTCCTAGGCTAAGGGACCCAATAAGCTCACTTTTCTCTCTTTCTCAATGTTATCTCCTCTCTATCTCTCTCACTCTTTTCTTTCCTCAGAATTGCATCCTCTAACTATCCATTCGTTTCTCCTATTTATAGCCTTTGTTAATGGGGTGATCATCATTATCTTCTCCCTTAGTGCAAAGAAAGGTCCAATGTCAATGAACTTAAGTGGATTTTTAGGCACGAGTGACTTTGGGAACGGTTCCCACTTCAGTAAATGTGTTCGGCAGCGGAGTTTCCTAAGGCTTTGTCGAGCACTTAAATGGCGATGTGACCGGCATGCTATCTCGAATGGTTCGAATCCTGCAGCGTACCAGTCCTTTTAAGTCTAAGACAACACTCAGTTCAATTTAGTTATTGGTGTGGCCAGGCTCTTCTGTGATTACCCTTGGCCCATATCATTGATTCATGGTCCAAGGCCCAATATGAACTTGAACGTTAGGTGCCGTACAATAGCCCCCACTTGATTCATCTTCGGCCCCCGAGGACGAATCAAGGAGTCAGAGAGGCAGTGTTTTGCTCGAGAAATCCAACGGATGTGCTTGGGTGGTTACAGCGGTCCTAAATGCGCTCCTCAAAAGACGCGTCTCTTCAAACCCTCTGGTTCTGCCGTCATTATTACCTGGCGGTTCACAAACTGAGGCGCACGTGTGGATTGCTCTGGGCATCTCTAAGGTCACTCCCTTTTTACTTCATCATTGCTAATTAATGTTACTTATTGTACACCAACTGATGCTTTCCTTGGCTCTTATAAATAGTTCATCTTAATCCATTTTCTCACTTTTCACTCTCTGTTACTCCGAAATTTCTCTCTGCCGAGCATTCTCCTGCGTTCCAATCCACTAACCCAGAATCCTCCTCTCCCTTAGAGCCAGAAGTAAGTCTTCTTCCTTTTTCCTTTGTTTTTATTTTTACAGTTTTTTTTTTTTTTTTTCGAGTTGGTTTGCCCATGTCGCCGGGCTGTGGCGACTAAACAATTATTTCCTGGTTTTAAACAGTTTGCTTGATTTCTAAATTTGAACTTAATATCACCGGGTTTTGGTGATGACAAAATTGATTTATCATGCTTGATTTTGATTTGTGTTATTTGCCGATCAATTGTGATAATGCATGTATATTTTATCCTTCTTGTGTATATTTCAAAGTTTCCGTAAATGCATGTGCGGTTTTCCCTCGTTAGGTGATAGGGATTGAATCGAGAAGTCGGATTATGCTCTTTGGAATTCCGAGCAATTTTTCCACCTGCTCGGTGATTGGGAACGAACCGAGAAGTAGTCTTCTATCCTTAGAAAAGTTTTAAGTGAGGTTTCCACCTGCTCGATGATAAGAATCGAACCGAGAAGCAGGCTTCTGTCCTTAGAAAAGTTTGAGTAAGGTTTCCACCTCTTCGGTGATAGGCATTGAACCGAGAAGCAGGCTTTTGTATTTAGAAAAATTTGAGTAAGGTTTCCACCTGCTCGATGATAGGCATCGAACCGAGAAGCAAGTTTCTGTCCTTAGAAAAGTTTGAGTAAGGTTTCCACCTGCTCGGTGATAGGTATCGAACCAGAAGCAGGCTTCTGTCCTTAGAAAAGTTTAAGTAAGGTTTCCACCTGCTCGTTGATAGGGATCGAACTGAGAAGCTGGCTTCTGTCCTTAGACATGTTTTAGTAAGGTTTCCACCTGCTCGGTGATAGGGATTGAACCGAGAAGCAGACTTCTGTCCTTAGGAAATTGAGTAAGGATTCCACCTGCTCGGTGACAGGAATCGAACCGAGAAGCAGGCTTCTGTCCTTAGAAAAGTTTTTTAGCCGCTTGAATTTTCTTAGCTTCCCCCGTGTCCATCAACCGGACATAGAGAATAAAAAGAATTTGCCCGGCAAGAACGAACTAGTTGCATCTTTATCATATGAGTCAATACAATGTACATTTTTTCATGCATGGACAGTCAATGATAAAACTTCTTAAGATTATAAGCATTCCAAGGTTGGGGCAAAGGTACTTCATTCATGTCTTCAAGATAATATGCCCTCACGCCTACAATGGCTGTAATTCTGTACGGTCCTTCCCAAGTTTGGGCTACCTTCCCGGCATTTGTATCTCGCATGCTTCCTACTGCCCTTCACAGTACCAGGTCTCCGACGCTGAATTCTCTCACCCTTACACCTCGGTTGTAACACCGGGCAAGCATTTGTTAATACTCTGCTAGCCTTATGGTTGCTGCTTCTCGATATTCTTCAAGTAAATCTAGGCGCTCCGTCAGTTGACCTTTGTTTTATTTCGTATTGAATTCTGAAACTCATGCGCTACATAAGTTGACCTCGGCTGGTATCACGGCTTCAGCCCCATAAGTGAGAGAGAATGGGGTTTCACCTGTGGATCTTCGAGGAGTTGTCCGGTATGCCCACAAAACATTGGGTAGTTCCTCAGCCCAGTTGCCCTTCGCTCCTTCCAGCCTTTGCTTCAAGCCGTTCACAATTACCTTGTTCAAGGCCTCAGCCTGGCCATTGCCCTGGGGATACGTCAGAGTAAAGTACTTGTTCCTGATGCCGAGATTGCTGCAAAATTTGTGGAAACCTCGACCGTCAAACTACAGCCTGTTATCCAATATAAGGGAGTCCAGGACCCCGAACCTGGTGATTATATTCTTCCATATGAATTTCTTCACATCTACGTCCCGGATATTGGCCAAAGCCTCTGCCTCTGCCCATTTGGTGAAGTAATCAACGGCTACCAACACGAATCTTCGATTGCCCGTTGCTCGGGGAAAAGGCTCGAGTATGTCCAGCCCCCATTGTGCGAAGGGCTAAGGACTGCTAATCGGGTTCAAATGCCCGGCAAGCAGGTGTATCAGAGGGGCGTGCTTCTGACACTGCTCACACTTCTGAACGTATTCCGCGGCGTCCTTTTGCATCTGGGGCCACCAGATTCCCTGAGTCATGCAACTCGGCCAAGAGTTGGCCTACTTTCTCTAGGTGTAAGCATGAAAGATATGGCCCTCCAAATGACCTACGATAGAGTTTCCAGTCTCCGGACAACCAATACCGGGCAGCCACCCTGCGGACCTTGTTGGCCTCCTTCTCATTGTCTGAAATTGGTCATCGGCTAAGAAATCTATGATGGGGTCCATCCAGCTCGGTCTAAGTGTTGCGACTGCTGTGACTTTGACTCTCGCAGCCCGCTCATTTCCTGCCACCTTAATGCTGGGCTCGGGGACGAGTTCCACTCTGATAAGCCGGAGAATATCCTTGGCAATTGACGATGCCAGAGTGGCGAGAGAGTCGGCATGTCTGTTCTGTGCTCGGGCCACTTGAATCACCTTCACCGTACAAAAGTCTTCCATGACCTGCTTCACCAAGTCTAAATATGCTTTCATCCGAGGATCTCGAGCCTCAAAACTCCCCTGCACCTGGTTGACTATGAGCCTTGAATCCGAATAAACCTCTACATCCCAGGCTTCCAACCGTGAGACTACCCTCAGTCTGGCAAGCAAAGCTTCATACTCTGCCTCATTGTTGAAGGCATTAAACCCCAACCTGAATGAATGCTCCAAGAGAATTCCCTCCGGGGTGATTATGACTATCCCGGCTCCAGCCCCTTTAGTGTTGGAAGCCCCATCCACATGTACCTTCCACGGGCGGTGCTCCACCTGACAGACCATCTCCCCTTTAGGAGAGAATTCTGCTACAAAATCAGCTAATACCTGCCCCTTTACTGCACTTCTCGGCTTATACCTCACATCGAATGCCCCGAGCCATGTCCTCTATTTAGCTATTCGCCCTGTGAGATCAGATCTTTTCAATAATGACTATAGGGGATGTTCGGTCAGCACATATACGGTATGAGCCTGGAAGTATTGAGGCAATTTCCTGGTAGCATGCACTAGGGCCAACACCAATTTCTCTAAGGGCAAATATCTGGTCTCGGCATCGACTTGAGTCTTGCTGATATAATACATGGGCTGTTGTACTCCTTGGTCCTTTAAAAGCACAACACTTACAGTATGTTCAGATACCGAGAGGTACATGAACAATTCCTCTCCGGGCTCTGGTGCACTCAACATCGGTGCTCGCACTAAGTACTCCTTAAGGTTTTGGAAAGCCTTTTCACGTTCATCATCCCATCGAAACCTCTTCCACTTCTTCAAAAGCTGATAAAATGGACGGTAGCAATCTGAAAATTTTGAGATGAACCGGTTGAGAGCGGCCAGCATCCTGGTCAACACCTATACTTCTTTTGGGCTGCTCGGCGACCGGAGACGAATCACGGCCTCTATTTGGTTGGGATTGACCTCTATCCCCCTGTTGGTGATCAAGTACCCCAAAAATTTGCCAGCCCCCACTCCAAAGGCGCATTTTTCTGCATTAAGACGCAATGTGTGCTTTCACAACACCTCGAACACTCCCCGTAGATCCTCTACATGTCAGACCTCTTGCTTGCTTTTTACCACCATATCCTCGATATACATTTTAATCGTATGCCCAATTTTATCCCGAAACATCCTCGTCATCATCTGCTGGTATGTCGCCTTGGCATTCTTTAGCCCAAAAGGTATCACGGTGTAATGATAATTAGCATCGGGGGATATGAACACCATTTTCTCCTGGTCTTCACTGGCCAAGACAATCTGATGGTACCTTTGGAAAGCATCCAGGAAGCTTATCCTCGGGTGCCCGTAAGTGGCGTCCACTAATTGATCAATCTTTGGCATAGGGAACGGGTCCTTTGGGCATGCCTGGTTCAGATCCGTGAAATCCACACAAACCCTCCATTTGCCGTTCTTCTTCCAGACAACCACGGTATTCGCTAGCCATTCCGGGAAAAAGGTCTCCTTTATTGCTTCTGCCTCCTTCAGCTTCTCTACCTCCTGTCTTACTGCCTCAACATGGTCTTTGGTCGACCTTCTCGGCTTCTGCTTCTTCGGGGGATATGAGGGGTCTACATTAAGTTTGTGGACAATAAACCCGGGATTAACCCCGGGAACTTCATAAGGATTCCAAGCGAAAACATCTATGTTTTGAACCAGAAACAACAATACTTGGACTCTTTCCTCGCTACTCATGCTTGCTCCAATCTGAAAATATTTATTAATGTCCGGCAGTATTTTTACATTTACTAACTCCTCAGTGCAGCCAGCCCCCATTCCTTCTCGGGGCTCCTTTGATTGCTATAATGGGTCTTTCCAGGACGTATCTTCTTGTTCAACACGCCCTTGTTCGGACGGCCCAGTCTCCTCGTCTCCTACCAGTTGTCTGGTGATTTCTTCATGACTGACCTGATTCCCTCGCTTCCAGTTCACTACGGCAGTAAGACACTGTCTGGCCGCTTGCTGGTCTCCTTTTATTACAATGACACCTCGCTCGGTTGGAAATTTAATCTTTACATGTAGTGTTGATGGGACGACCCTCATTGAATGGATCCATGGTCTTCCTAGGATGGCAATATACGGGGAAAATGAACTTACTATTGTGAACGTCACATATACCTCTTTCCCTCCCATAATCATGGGAAGAGAGATTTGCACCTCAGGAATCACTACTTTGCCATCGAATCCAACCAAGGGTGAAGTGTGCTTCGTAAGGTCTTCCTTCTTTAGACCGAGTCCCTTGAACATATCAGGGTACATCACATCGGCCCCACTTCCCTGGTCTATCATCACCCTTTTTACTAAGAAGCCGCTTATCCGGACTGTGACCACTAATGCATCATCATGTGGCTGAATCGTCCCTTCCAAATTGTCATCGTCAAACGAAACGGGCTCCCGTGCAAACTTCATCTTCTTACCCGGTGACTGTAGACCCAGGTTACCTTCTACCGGTACCACTGTCAACACTCCTTTCCTCCTTCCTACAATGAGCTTCTCCAGTGCAACATGGATTATTTCAATTACCCCCACAGGGGGTGGGAGAGGGTTTCCCCTTTGCCGGGTATCTTGCCCTACGACTCTGTCCCCCGAATCTAGCACGAAATCCTTTAAGTGCTCGACCTTGACTAGCTGCCCGAGGTGATCTTTTAATACCCGGCACTGTTCAATGGTGTGACCCTTGTCTCGGTGATAAGTGCAGTACAGATTCTGATTCCTTCTGGATGGGTCCCCTCCCATCTTGTTCGGCCATCGAAAATACGGCTTGTGTTTGATCCGGTCAAGAATCCTGTGTGCCGGTTCCTTAAATGTCACGCTCACTTCTCCCATCTGTGCGGCCAGCTCTTGAATCGCCAGACCCCCACGAGGCCAGAACGGGAAACCTGTCTGTTGGGGACAATTCATCATCGGCGCTTTGCCTTTGCTCTGCAGCCGGTCATCCTCTAATCGTTTGTATTCCTCGATGCGTCTCATAAGCTGCCGCATGCCTTCGGGCGTCTTCTTGGTTAACGACTCTCGTAGCCCGGAATCCTCGGGCAACCCCATCCTAAATGTGCTTGCCGCGACCCTTTCGTTATCCCCGCTTATCTCGTTGTATAGCTCCCAATATCGGCTGGCATAACTACGGAGAGTCTCTCCCGCCCTCATTTTCATTGAGAGAAGCGCGTCTACTGACTAAGGTACTCGGTTGCACGTCACAAACCGGACTTCGAACTCTTGAATCAGCTCGGAGAAACTACGTATGGATCCTTTCCGTAACCCATTAAACCACCTCAATGTAGTCAGTCCCAAACTCGAAGGAAATACCTTGCACATGAGCGCATCGTTATGAGTATGTAAAGACATCATCTGAATATAATGGCTGACGTGTTCTACCGGATCAGTCTTCCCGTCATAGCAGTTGAACGGTGGGCGGGCAAACCTGTCCGGCATTTCGGCTCGCTCGATTTCGTTTGAAAACAAGGACTGAGCTACTTTTCGCAGAGCACGACTCATGGTAGCATTCCGAGGTTGCCTTTCTTCCGGGGAGAGTGAGTCCCTCACTTGATTTTCCCGAGAATGTGAACGGTCTCGGCGTTGCCCCGATTCCCGGGAGGGAGATCAGTTCCTATTTCGTCGAGACCCTCTTGAGTGTGAACGGTTTTGGTACCGATGGGATTCCCGGGAATGTGAATGACTTCGCCGTAGTCAAGGTCCAGACTGATTGGATCCCTCTCCGTATCTATTTCCCCCAATCCCGTCCTCCTGTTGTTGGTCATTTTTGTCTCTTCCCTGGCGCCTACCTCTCACCTCCAGCTCCAAACCCCTGACTAGTCTGCGGAGCCGTTCGAGCTCTTCATCCCGTTCCTCCCTCTGCCTACGTCCCGTAGCACCAGAAACCGTCCGTTGGGTTTGGTATGACCCCTTTCCTGTGCCAGACATCTCTTCTAGTTGGTCATGCCCCCTATCTTCTCGTTCTTTTTGTCTGCGCTCTCGCCAACTTGACCCCAGAGAAGACCCTACGGATTCGGTTCTCGCATGGTCCCCCGAATGCCTTTTAGACATTGTCCCCGAGCTTGAGTCCCTCTAGAACTACAACGTCATAGGAGAGCCCCGCGGTGGGCGCCAATTGTAGGCTCCAAAGACGGGCTTGCTGGGCTAAACCACTATTTGGGCTCACAACTTATTTATTTGGTGGGTTTGGGTATCCTACCTTGGGTTGTCCTAGGCTAAGGGCCCCAATGAGATCACTTTTCTCTCTTTTTTAATGTTATCTCCTCTCTGTCTCTCTCACTCTTTTCTTTCCTCAGAATTGCATCCTCTAACTATCCATTCGTTTCTCCTATTTATAGCCTTTGTTAATGGGGTGGTCATCATTATCTTCTCCCTTAGTGCAAAGAAAGGTCCAATGTCGATGAACTTAAGTGGATTTTTAGGTACGAGTGGCTTTGGGAACGGTTCCCACTTCAGTAAATGTGTTTGGCAGCGGAGTTTCCTAAGATTCTGCTGAGCACTTAAATGGCGATGTGACCAGGCAATGTGACCGAGCATGTACATAGTGCCCGAAAATGGTTTCCCGAGCATCCCGTGAGCGGGGCGTACGCAGTCTGCCTTTTAAGTGTCCGGACAACACTCAGTTCAGATTGATAGTTATTTGTGGGTTTGGGCCGGGGCTCTTGCTGATGTGAAGGTTGGACCCTTGGCCCATATCATTGATTCATGGTCCAAGGCCCAATATGAACTTGGACGTTAAAAAAAAGAAAGAAAGAAATAAAGAAGGAATGATAGAATCGAAAACAGCATTGTTCCTTTCCTTCGTTCGCAAAAAGGCCGAACAGAATCCCAAATTTCCTTGCTCTACTACAGGCAGGTCAAATAATAGTGTCTCGCTCTAGAGGTGCCAAGTAGACCATACGTGGCCGTTTTCTCACTTCTCAAGCAAACCGTCTCTCTCTCTCACTGTTACACGCGAACACAAATACTCAGAATACTGTTGTTGTTTGTATGTGAAATCAAATCAACCACAGAGAGAGAGAGAGAGAGAGAGTTCTCAATTCAAAATTCTCGTTTCGCTTGCGCATTACTACAAACACCTGCGTTGCAAACTCGCTCTCGTATGGGTTCGTCAACTCTGCCCCAATCTTCTTTCAGCTAATATCTTCCGGTAGCCAATGAGGAATGTCTTTACTATTGCCAGTCTCAACCGTCACCGCAATGTCGCAGTACTCTCCAGAAGTACCAATCCTCTTCTATTTACTTTGCATTGTATATATTATAGCTTCTGTTTTATCCTTGAGAAAATGTAGGAATAGAAAAAAGGAACTCAAAATATTCAAAACACGTTCAATAAATGAAAACACAAGGTTAAAATTACTGTGAGAATTGAGTTTCCATGTAATTTTGTTTCTCGGAAATCAAACGAGAGCTTTTGTTAGGTTTATTGTTATAATAGACATTAGATTGTTTGTTTTTTGTTTGATCAACATGGACAAGATATTTGTATGGATTATTAAGCGAAGTGATATTTTGAATATAATTTTAAATTTGTTAATGTCATTAGTGGAATTTCTAGGGGCTAGTTTATAGGTTATGGTTTGATTTATTATTGGCTTATTGCTTGAACTTTGTGTTGTTGTAACTTTCTTGGAATTTTGTTTCAAACAACTAGCGTTGTAAGAGTCAGGGTTTGGAATGTGGCTGAGGTTTTCTAGGGTGCTTAATGGTTTATTCAAGTATGTGTCTCTATAGTGATAAGTATTAGAAAAGTGGTCGTTCCGAAGGCTTTAATGTGAGGCGAAGTGGAAAATTTTGGATAATGAAATTCGGGACTAATTTCCGCCCATTGTTTGATTCTTTCTTTACTTATTTCTTGTTTTTGTTGTCCTCTTTTTTTGCATGAACTAATGTTTATTTGTTGGGTATGTTGTGATTCTTGTGAAGTTACAAAAGGCTTCATCAATTGAATCTGTTAGAGATCCAATTTGTATTTCCAGTTTGCTGGTCGGATCCACCCTGCCCATGAAGCTGGAGCTGTTGTTTTCATAGAATTAAATTAATTTAGTCTAATCTGAATTATGGAATTGTTGACAGAGTTTTCTGACTAATTAATGGAATTTTTCTATATTAGTATATGGACAAGTTTTCCAGGAGGAATCTTTTCCAACCCACTGCGTGGCGATATATAATTATCCATGTGTATTATTTAAATAAATCACATGACTCATTAAAAATGTCACGTGACTAAAAGTATATGTGGATGGTCTTTTTAATTGCCATATAGTGGGTTGGAGGAAGTTGCCTTCAAACTGGTTTGGAGATAAATTTTTTTCCCAATAATACTTTTTATCAATTGGGTGTGTGGTCTGCAACATTTTTTTTTTCATAATAAAAATACAATCCTTATTAGTTTATCTGCCATGGCCTTTGTTGTCACTTGGCTCTTACTATCTTTACTGCCAGCATGGATCATGATACTAGTCTTGCCACTTCACTTGGTTTTCCCTGCAGCTTCACGCCATGATAGTTTTGTTGTGGCTATCTTGCGGAAATGCATGTCATTGGGATGTCAAACAGAAATTGAAGTTGTTAGAAGACAAGATAATTGGATTCCATCACAGCTGTTGCTCCGAAATTCGTAAGTGGATTGGTTTCTTAAATTTTGCGAAAACTTGACACTTATGTTTTGCGTACAGCAATTCCTGAATGATTCATTGTTGTTCTTTGAAGTTTTTCTATGTCTCCATGATTGTTGTACTTCAGCTTAGAGATATTGGTGCAGATTTTCGACAGGTTTCTCCAGTGTGCATGGTGGAAGCCCATCGGCAGCGTATGCAAAGCTGAGGAAGGAATTGCTAGAAAGCGAATTTGGGCATACTCTTGGAACTTATGGAAAAAGTGTTTCTGTTGTTCCTCGTTTTGGTCCATTTTTGGCTTTGTATAGAGCAGCAATTGTTTCATTTCATGTGTTGAAGCTAAGCTTTTCGCAATTCTTTGTGCGAGACATAACAAAACGTGCCATCAAGGTATTAGACACCTTTTATTTTACTCATGCTGTGGATAATTCTCTGTTGCTTTTGGCTGAGTTTGGAACTTGCATTGATGGAGGTGTTGACCATAACTTAGTTCCTCAAATTCTGTGAAGTTGAGTTGTCGCACTTTCTTTTTGTTATGTTAAGCTGCCTGGTGGTTCTTACTAACGAGGTAGCCATATTGTGGATAAATTTCTCCTGTCTGGGCAACATTGATCTTTCATGGTTGTAGCTCCAATCCTTTAGTCTAGACACCATAGTAACTGGGTTTGGAGTTTTGTTGTGCCATTCATCTCTTTATGTTATGACATGTCTTTATGCATTTATGTGAAATGTTGGCCTACATTGTCAACCAATGCAATAGTTGGGTACTGCCATACTTTTACTTTTCCATTTATGCCATATTTGTTGTATTTTTTCAATTGTTTTTGCACTCTGTTCACTTGATTATGCACTTCATCTTTGGCACAAGAATCATTCTCTGGGTCTGGTGTAGTAAATTGTTCAGATAGTGGATGGTTTTGAGGTTGTTGATTCATTGAATGGGCATTCTCAATGAGAATGTTGGACTGTGTTAGTTCCTGCTTCATTTTTCTTAAGCTTTAAAATTTTTATTTGAGCTCAATATCAGCCTCAGTTGCCAAGAGCCTTATAACTTAATTATTTGACACCTCTTGATGTTTTTAATGGAGACATCTAGCGTTCAAATCTCCCTTCCCCTGTTGTAGCTATCATTAAAAAAAAAAAAAAAATCAGTCTCATCAACATGACAACGACATGGATATTGCACACCTGTCAGTAGGTTCAGTATGTCCTATGTAGGTTGTGTTGCATGCTATGTTGTTTCCTTTTTTTTTTTTTTTTCCCATTTAATTTTTTTAATAAGATGCCAATTGCTTTTTGCATATAATGAATCTGCTGGTACTGGTACAATATCTGTGCCTCTTGCCATTCCATCATTGTTGAATCTTCTGGTAAGGGGTTCTTTACTGCTTTGTAATGCTGCTTGAGCTTTGTAGGCGGCTTTTGAGAAGTAGCCAAAGGGTTGCTTGTCAAGCAGTTGCAGCTTCTCAAATTAATAAAATTTCATGAATGTTACAACCCTACCAAAGTGGCCCTCCCATTTGATGTCTTATAATAATGATGTTGTTTTCTTATTTGCAAGTTTGGGTCACAATAAAGTCCTTAACTATTTTGTAGGCTTCCATCTATTCCCATAGCTATTCCTTATGGTATGTTTGGTTGGGTGAAATGATAAAGGGGGAGAGAAAATAGGAGAGAGGAGGGTTTTTGGTTGGGGATGAGTGAATGGGTGTGGGGAAACCCTTCTCCCCAATTTGGGAAGAAAACTAGAGAGAAAAGTGGGGAGGGAGTGGGTTTGATGGGAAACTACCCATCTGCCCTCCCCTTATTTAATGTTGCTTTTTTTTTTCCTTCTTCTTTTTTGTTTCTGGCTGGCGTTGAACTTGACTTTGTTTCATGTTTTGCTTTTTGCTTCTTTTTTTTTTAGGCGTTGTTTCATGTATTGCTTCTTCTTCTTCTTTTCTTTTCTTTTTTATTATTATTATTATTTTTTTATTTTCATATCAAACGGAAACATTTATTATTATTATTGTTATTTTTCCATATGTTTTATTAGTTTTGTTAGTTTGTAGTAATTAAAAAAAGTAATTTTTATAAACTATTAAAAAATAGTTTTTTATGTTCTAGGGGCATGAGAGTAAATTTTTTCAAACTACAGTTTCTATTCTCTCACTTTTTTACTCAACCAAATAAAAGAGTTCTCTATCTCTCCACTTTTCCACTCCCTCAACCAAACACATGGAGGGAAAACTAAATCTTTTCTATCTACCCACTTTTCCATCCTCCCAACCAAACGAATCCTTATTGTCTGCTTTGAAGTAAAATTCAAGTGTTTTGCTCCAAAGAACAAGGGAAGAACAATTCACGTTTCTTTCTCTTTGTTCGACAAATTAATTTGTAAAGAATTGCTGATATTATAGATAACGTACTTTTTTAAAGAATTTTTAAGAAGTAATAATATTTATTGAAAAAGATTTTAAAGGAATTTCTTGATATGTGCTGATTGATAGTGGCTCAATTCTTGATTTATCATCCAAAATAATTCCTGCATAGTTTGAGCATTGAGCTCTAGAATGGGTGATTAAGCTGTGGCGACTAGATTAGAAAGGATTCAAAGGAATTTCCATTGGGGGGGCTTCTGAGGAAAATTTTAAATATCCTTTAGTTGCTTGGGATAAGGTTTGTTTGCCAGTGGAGGTCAGTGGGCTGGGGATTCAAAGGATTGGATTGTTTAACCAGGCTTTGCTTGGAA